>NW_026441996.1:0-72922 GCF_026898425.1 Galleria mellonella
GCACCTACATGGTATACCACGTCAGGTCGACCTCCACACGAGTTCCATAGTAAACCATCATGTTAACTCTCAGAATCCAACTACCCTAAGTCGACTAACCACCCAAATTCTTACTTTTCTACACCGATTCTCCGCCATTGTTTACTATTACTAGCATAGGCGGGTGCATTTTTACATTTTCTATACAAAAAAAAGAAAATAAATATATATCTATAAAGAGGTAAGATTTGATAGTTTTCTATAGAAAGTTACATTATCAGTGAATAATACATACATACATACATATCTGTCACGCCTGTCTCCTATTATGGTAGGCAGAACAATGGAACGCCAAATGTTTCGATTCAAATGTTCTTCAGCTTCCTCCACATTCATCAATCTCTTCATACACGCTCGCCGGTTACGGGTACTTTTAATTTGCCCTTCACCCTTTCCTATTTGGTCGGGCTATACGTCCGTCTAGAGCGGCCCCTATCGGCATCTCCATTCATTCTTGCTCGATAAATCTCTTTCGTAATTCTTCTTTCATCCGTCCTCTCCAAACGACCAAACCAACGCAACATTCCTTTTTCGATTTTTGTCGATTTATTATCGAAAATTCTATCTATTCGAACGAGGCCTAGTTGGATGGTATTGTTTTTTTTTTGTGGACAACTGTACCTTCTATTGGATATCTGTTATCAATGAAATGATTGACTGAAATATTACTTGTATCAATTTTAATGTTAAGCAATACACAATACTTATTAAT
Organism: Galleria mellonella; assembly: GCF_026898425.1. NCBI lineage: Eukaryota > Metazoa > Arthropoda > Insecta > Lepidoptera > Pyralidae > Galleria > Galleria mellonella. Next base: position 752 of record NW_026441996.1, read on the forward strand.
ATACTTAACGTTAGAGCACTTCACTTATCGTGTGATCGTCCAATTCCTGTTAATATGAACGATTCTCTATGAGTAGCGATTAATGTGTACATTGCACTACTGTATTCAGATTAAGGAAAGTTTATATCGGTTTTTTTTTTTATGCTAATTTTGAAGTACTAGGGTCGGTGTAGGGTTTCTATGGCATTTGGGAATGTTAATGAGTCGCTCGTTCTGATATTAAAGGGCCTATACCTTTCAGACCTGAACGATACGGGCGAGTTGTTACTTAAAAATCTTCACCGCTTATACAACGGATTGTGCCTGAGAGGAATTATTCACATGATGCCTGGGCCACTTTCTATCATCGTACGGTTTTGCAATCGACAGGGAGTTCACCCTCATACCTTACAGCCTAAATGGTCGCGGCACAACGCGGTTTCAGAGATGCTTTCCTACCGAACACTCAGGCAGTGGAATGAGCCTCGCCGAGGTTTCCCAAGAGAATACAGCATGGGGTTCTTCAAAAAGTAAAAGAGGGGTAAACGCGCGCGGCCACACCTTCTTCAGGCGTTTGGCAACCGCGCGCGTAATACACCAGTGGTATTGCAGGCAATTCATAGGCTACGGTAACCGCTTACCATAATAAGAAATCATTTTAAAGGTTAGGTGGAATGGCGTTTGTATTGGCCTAAAACACTCGAAAGTGGTATAAACAAGATGCTATTGAAACCGTCGTCGTACAGTAATATGATCCATTTTTTACGCACGAAGCTGAAAGATTTTAACATGATAAATTTCTTGTCGATGAAAAAGTAGGTGGAGCAGTGAAGAGAGTAAACCGGATGCGAGAAAATCGAACAATAATCATTTTAGAACGGAATTACATAGAAGGAATGTGGTTGTTGCCTCCCTTTCTTCTTATGCAGGTTACAATTAGTAAAAGAGGATGAAAGATACACTACAAGTTGCTATTTTCTCGTGCCGGCATAGATGGCTTGGCTCCAAATTTTACACGATTATAAATATATTTAATCTGAATTTATAATATACGGCCAATATAAGATATAATCTTGATGGTGGACTGAAAGGTTTTTATATGTCTATCCCTCTCTAAGACAAGATGTTACATACTATGTGATTTTTATCTATTCGATTCGCCAATGTCGTCGCATAGTAATATGATCCTCATGTTATATGGTATATCTATCTATATTTTTTATATAATAAATCGAAAGATAGTTCCAAAAAAGTTAACCCCCTTATTCAGTTGGGGGGAAAGGGATTGTTAGTAATGGAGACTAAGAATCCCATTGCTAATAATATACCCAACCAAGTCGACCTCCAGGTGGTTCCCCCTGAAAACTATCATGATTAATTCTTGATGAATTCATCATGATGGGCTTACTGGCCTGTTTTCATTTTCATCGATCACCCTCCACTGGTGCCCCGCCAGCGTGCAATATAAATAATAAAATAAGGGTCATATTACTTTGCAATTACGTCGTGTGTTGAAATTAACTGAACATCCCAAATGTTCCCTAATTATAGTTTTGAGTCATGTTTTTTTTTTTTTTACAGAGTTTTATAATATTTCTTAGGTATTGAGGTGTTAATTCTATATTAAACTAACAATGATATGATAAATGACTTGTTTAACTGAACTGTAATTACTCAATATTGGAAACAAGATGTAATATATATAAAATATAATTTTATTATAATATATGTACGTATTTCTTAATTATTTATCTAAACAAGTCTTATACCTATATTATAATTTTTTAAATATAGAATTAATATTATTATATTGTAACGCGAAACATTTTTGAGCCTGTTATCGCATTTTGCATAATAATTCGTTTACTTATTAAAGATATTATTTCTTATAATGTATTTGTATGTATGTGTTTTCTTGTCAGAAACAATTCATAGTTGGGGATATACTAGGTATATCAAGGAACCCTTTGTCACTTAAAGTTTTTGAGCGTTAACGCTTTCAGGCTATTAAAAAGTGACTTTACATTTATTAGTTTTTAATTATCGATACTAATATTAGGATTATAATAAAGTTGACGCTATATTGTCCATGATTGAATGTATGTATTGATATTCCAATAGTATATGTGTAAACTTCACACAACATCTTCATCTATTTATCATATCTTATTTATTAATAGTGCACAATATAGCGTCAATATTAGAATTTATATCATTTTGATAAATTTCGGTTTAAGGTATTCGAGTCAATAAGTTTTTAACATTTATTTTTTAAGTGCGTCCAAGACGTTTAAATTAGTCTACGGTAGATGTTATTATTTTTATAACTGTGAGATTTAGAAACGTTGTTATGTAAAATATATATTTTTTCTTTTTTTTTACACTGTGATTATATGTAAGTATCCGGCTCGAAGGACCAAAATTTAATTTAATTTGCAAATATTGATCTCATGGATACGCTTATGAAACATGGTGTGATTTTTTTAATGAAATATATAAAATGAAAAATAAGTATTTGAAAGAAATAATCGCTTCGAAATATGAAGCAGATTATAAAATTTATTATGATGACGTAATAATGTTTCTGAATCTACATTGTATCGGTACCATTTTTATTCATTGAATATATTTACCAGTTTCGATGGACTTATAATAATGCCTTATTTTATAACGTGATTATTCGCCTAAGAGTCGTAGCAATGATCTTTTTTTAACCATATAGGTATTTATCCCTGGGATTTTAAATTTAGATTTACTTATTGAGTGTGAAAATATAATGCAGTGGCCCTTAATTTTAGATTATTCGGTATTTTTGGACTCTTGTGTTAGAAGTAAGAAAGTATCGTATTATTTTATGTCACCTATCAACCTGTATTTATTGTATTTATCGGATTGAAGATATTGAATTTTTGTAAGACATTACCAAACAGTTTTATAGATAACAAGGTGACAAAATTGTCATAGACACAAAGATGATCTCGTATAGAAATGAGTTCCTTAAAGACATTCGTAAACGGTCAAGCACGTATGTTTTATGCTTGTAAGACAGATACGGAACTACTCGATAGGTATTTGTCTTATGTGCAGCAAAATGTATGTGCTTGACTCAAGCCGCTTGATCGTCCCTGGAGCTTGTAATAGATATAGGTTGTCTCAATAGAACTTGATGAGGAATAAATCAAGTATTGATGTATTTATCACAGAAACACAGTTTACGATAAATAAATCAATAAATTTTTTTTGTTCTGCTACTGCATCAGTGGACTGTTTTTTGGTAGCATCGATTATCCGTTTGTTTACATTTTCATTAAGTTTTATTGAAGCAAACTATAACTAAGATAGGTTAAATCCTAGTATTTATCTATGACTGTCAATCCAACTTTATCCATGTGTGGATATTTACATTTTTTTTTGTGAACAAATTAACTTTTTCAATATGTCTAAACAATTTGTACAAACACTTTTAACAACTATAATCGTTTACGTACTTTAATGAAATTCTTGCTCATTTGTAACATTTAAATAACGCAAACTTTTGTAAATTTTATATGTTCAAAATTACGCCATTTTGCCAAAAAGTATGTGATAAAAAAGTATCTTATTTCGTGGAAATTCTCGAGCATCGAGATTCAATCCGAGTAATATATTCATAAATGGTAAACGATTCCATTTCGTATCATGTTTCTTTTCGTTTCATAATCAAGAGTTTTTTCAATATCGATGGTCAATAAGACATAATGGTGGCAAAGAAGTATTGTCAGAGGATAAATTAAAAAAAATCATTATTATAGACGTTAGGGTCGATTTTGAGGCGCAATTTCTGTAAACTATCTCTGCATATACTATTTTCATTTCATAGTTTCATGAAATTGATTGATTCATTTTATGAAACTACCTCTCCCAGCGAACTTCCTACAGCCTAACAGTCGACGAATTGGGGAAAGGGATTGTTAGTAATGGAGACTAAGAATCCCATTGCTAGCAATATATCCAACCAGGTCGACCTCGCGGTTCCCCCTGGAAACTATCATGGTTAATTCATCACGCTACGATCAATAGGAGCAAAGCAATAAAGGGAAATGTTGGGAAAACGGGAGAAATTACTCAATTTTTAAGCTTCCGTCGCCTTAATAGCCACTTTTTAAAATGTAAAAATGTCCACCCGTGCGAATCCGGGACTTTATATTTATTTTGTATTAGCGGCCCGCTAGTATAAAATATAAAGTTCAGTACCTTATTAGGATAATAAATACAGAAAGAAATAAAAAAGTATAAAAATCAAGTAAGTCCATAAGACATAATTAAATTAAACAATGTACATATTGTGCAGTATGGGTTGTCATTTAGTTTAATTCTCTTCACTAAAGCACCTTGTGGTATACGACATATTTTGTTCTAATAGAAGTTATTAGTCCTAGAATGAAGATTTCGATATGATATCAAATTGGAATTTTAATTTTAGACATAGGATTAGAGAAATTACACCTTGTGAATCGATCCTAGCCTCAAGAATTCAATTACTTATAGCTCGTAAGAAATAATCCAGTTCCTTCCCTGTAAGGCCAAATCGTAAACATATATAGAAACGGAATCGTATGCCACTTTACGTAGCCCCTGCACCCTAGACAACTGATAAGCGAATCTCATTTTCTTGAATCTATTTCACGCATAAGGTAGCGAAAACGTGTCTATCGATAGATTCGTTTGTCATTTCGTCTAGTGGGGTGTGTACTATTGGTATTATAGTGCAGAGTGAGCTGTGGCTCTTATATTAGTAGTTTATAATGTCGACTGAAGATCATGATCTCTACCACATATTGATCTCAAAATATTATTTTTAGTGATATAAACACTATCGCTTTACCGCCAAATTCAGTAAACTCGACACTAGCGTAAGCAAAACGGTGACTACACGTGTTTGTTCTATAAACAAATTTAAAACAACATTATAGGGAAATACTTACTTTTTTATTCATTACTTAAGTAAACTGCAGTTTAATAATATATAAGTAACTCATGTCTAGTAGGCCTGTACATTTCTATAATTTTTATTATTTATAATAACTTTATTGACTGCTTATAATGCATGAGCAAAGTGTGCACTTGTGAATGTGAGAAAGACTCTGTTTTCCGCACTTAGCCTCTCATTTGGGCCGTTGTGCGTGTGAGTCGTGGCTAGTACAGCCAACCTAGCTCCGCCCAGAAGCGCAGAAGCTTCCTGGGTTCTTCACAGGAAGTGTGCACTTGGTACTAGTAGTGATTTATTGTATAACGTAGTAAATAATTGAAAATTAAATATATAATGTGCCTGTATTAAATGGCCTATATGTAGATAAATCCAATAATTAATATTAGCATGCCATTTGATGTGGCGAAACATAATGGACAACTTATAAACTTCACAAATGCAACACCTTTTCTACAATGTTTCTAGCAAATAAATTTCATTTCATATATATATATTTTTAAGTTTTCGTTCTTTAGGTATTTAAATTATTAATAACGAATATTTGTTATAAAACGAATGGTCACGTTTGCCTATAATTCTATCAAATATACATCATGTATTATATATATAAATATATAAATTTATATTATAAAAATCTATTTATCTATCCATTTAAGAGCTGCGCTCTTGTCGGTGGAGCTCTTGCCACTCACTACGATTTTCAGCGAGTCTCTTCACCTCTTGATACGACACGACACCAACTCCTTCCTTGATCTGCCTGATGTAACTATGTCTCGGTCTCCCTCTCCCCTCCTTCCTTCTACCTTACCTTCTATTATAATGTTCATAAGTTCGTCGTGTCGTATCATGTGTCCTAACATTTTTCCCCTTCTATCCTCAATAGTTCAATGGAGCATTATAAAAATAAAAAATCAAAATTATGTTACAATATATTCTGCAGAAAAAAAATTGTGGTGCGGCATATCGTTACGTCGAGTTTACTGGACACGGCAACAATTGCCGCCATTTCGGCGATTTAGCCCAATGTCGAACACATGCAATCTTCACAATACCTAATCATTATATTAATAATATTTTGATCCTGCATAGCTATTTTTTTTTTGTTATCAATTTGTGTATTTTAATAAATTTTTATAATTATAATTGTTTGTGAAATTGCGGGACAATTTGATACGAATAAAATGAATTTTTGGCTTACATTTGTTTTTATTTCTCTAGTCGTAATTTAAATAAAATAAATAAATAAAATTAAATTTATTGCCATTCTTCACAAATTATAATGTACATATATTAATTAATCAATATATTGTGCAGTAATCGTATGCGCCTGGCAATAGGTACAAACTCAGCTTTTGCTGGACTGATGTTCGTTCAGCGCTGATTTTCAGTTTGCACCTACACGGGGCACCGTTTCATTATCAAATATATATATATTGATGTAGCTATTACATAAAAAGTGAAAGAAAAAAATACAAAAATTAAAATAAACAAGTATAAAAACAATGAATAAAAAAAGAAAAAAAAAAACAGAACTAGAATCCAGAACAGAAATATTTAATTCTATGGATCTTAATTGTTTATTTAAATATATTAAATTCACACCTCTATCCCGTAACTCGTCTCGTGAGGTGATAGGGCTTCCATATAATTTTTTGGCTGTTAACTGAAACAATATTCTTGGGCATCAGCCAAATATTATTAAAACGCCAATGGTAAAAACACAGGGACGTAACTAGGTCACACACCTGTTCTGTTACCAAAGATTATTTATTTATTTATTAATATTCTTTTTACTGTATAACTGAACATATATCTCAAGGAAACACAGGTCATTGTTATATTTTGAGTCTCTCATATTAAATTAACAGCTGGACTCGTACTGGTATTTTTTTTTTTTACAACACAGGGGGCAAACGAACATGCGGCTCACCTGATGGTAAGTGACTACCACCGCCCATGATCACCCACAACACCAGCGGCATTGCAGGTGTGCCATGCATGTGCATAACCGGCACCATTATATATATTATATAATTTATTATAACTTTTAGCCTCATATAAAAATGTTCAATTTTACTGGACGGCTAATGACATTGATTCTGTTCTGTGGATCTACGTTAATGTGGAGTTAGGAGACAGTGAAGTCTAGTTTTTCTCCTACCGAGGAAACCGAGGTTTTTGCTTAAAAAATACAGCCCAAGTAGCTCTATAGGTAAAATAATATTAAAAATTGTTTCAGTATTATTTAAATTTATCCTTTAATAAAACAAAATCTAATGTTTTTTTATCAGTATAGGTAGTGACGTCAACGTTCCAGTTTTACTCCAGTTAGGATGAAATACTTAGTCCAAATGCAAATAATAAAATATGTATACCAGGCCATCGTCGACATCATAGAATCTATCTAATCGAGGTCCATTCCATCGATGAATTCGCTTGCTACTTGTTCAGAGGGCCAGGATAGTCGGAGGTTGTATCAATAATCTATGACGTCAGCTGATATAATTTTAGGTATAATATAATAAGTGCATATAATTGTTCTTAATCGTAATATGAATTCTGAATACGACCCTGCTATCCCTACGCAAATTGTCGCAGAACTACTACCGGCAGCTTGACTGTTCAATGATCATACGCCAGCAATTGGATTTTTACAGAAATAACCATGGTGTGTCAACGAGTCGTACACTATTCACCAGTGAACTCGGTTCTAACATGGAGACCGAAGACAATTTTGTGGTCACTGTGGTGGACTTGTACAAAGAAAAGAAATGGCGAGAGATAGTGGACAGGTGTCACGACCACCCGGAGAGGAATAAATTGTTATGGGTGTTCCCGTCAGAGGCAAATTTGCGCTTCTTGACTGAATGTCTGGTAGAGCTGGGATGTAACGGGGTGCTCAGCATAGGGTGTGGTAGTGGCTTGCTGGAATGGATCCTCAGTGAGGCGACGGGTTGGTGTTTATTTTCATTTGTAGTTTGTTTGCGCTTGGATTCCCTTAGGTACATAGTACTATGTAGCATCTATAATATTATAACACTTTGCTGACCGGTGACGAGTAAACTCGTCGTTGCACTGGCGTGTAAGTACGTCCTCCTACCACGACGGGCAAGACCGTTTGGATTACAAAGCGTTCATGGCTAAAAAATTACTTTTCCTTGTATTTTGGTTTTTATTACAATTTTAGTTTAAATTCAAAAATTTCAACTATGACAGAATTCCCGGTCAACAAAGTGATAACATATTAACAAATGCCAAAGGAGACTGTACAAAAGTCGATTGCTTGGGTACCTCTGTCAATTTCGTGTTTCAACCGTGAAGCAGTTGTGTTTGCATGGCTGTGTTTCGGTTTGAAGGGTGGGATATGGCGTGAATTTACTGGGTACAAAGGAATAACATCTGAGTCCTCAGGAATGGCAACGCATGGGGGGTATCATGGGCGAAACAGTATACTTTGTTATGATCACGGTACTGCTCATGTCTATAGGCGACGGTTACCACTTTCCATCAGGTGGGCCGTCAGCTTGATTGCCATTCTAAGTTGTATAAAAAAATTCTATGGATTTCTACTTGTCTGGATGTCCCGGGTTCGATTCCCGGTTGGGCTAATTTAAGAAACGGATATTTCCGATTTAACTTGAGTCTGAGTGTTTTCGGTTGTACCCTCAGATGTTCGCTGCCTGCTTGCTCATAACACAGGGTATCATAGTTTGAGGATCAGGCGCTTGCAGTGATTGTGTGGCATTTATTATAATTTTTGGGGGGCCCGTATGATTGGTTGGCGCCTCAGTAGTATAAAAAAAAACTTTGGGGAAGTTTTTATTTTGATTGGTCATTGCCTTTTTTGGTACTTAATCTAACGAAGATGTGGATAATAACTACCTTATATATTTATAATAATACTATAAACAGTAAAATTCTCTGATCGTAAACTCTAGAGGGCGTGAGTTGGAATGTGATAGTAATCAGACATGTAACATTTAAATTTTTTTTAATATGGTAACAAAGCCATTAAGTAAACCAAATTAATATGAGGGATGACAGAGAGCTACTTGGCTATATTGGCGAGTGTTGAATTCACTAACGTTAAGTAACAATCTAGACCAATCTCTGATTGTTCTATCTGGGATTACAGTCATGTGTATTTTTTTCTTTTTTTGTAATCTATATTGCCTTTCCTGAATTCTAAAAACGTTATCAATATATTTTACAGGTTTTCGAGTATCAGGAGTAGAAGTAGATGGCGCTTGGTGGCAATGTAAATATGCCCCGCCTACTTTTATACCTCTCCTGCTCACTTCCTCCAAGTTAGACAAGAATGTAATGAATCTATTGTTAAGAGGAGACACGACAGCCTTGTTATTCTGTTATTTCAATAACAGAGATGCTTTTAACGAATATTTGAAATATTTTTCCGGAAGAGTGTTGATAATTATTGGTCCAGGGGATGGTAAAGGGGTCCATACGGATCCTAAGCCTTTTGGAGATGTCACTGATGACTGGATATTATACAAGTGGGAGGAGGTTAGAAATAGTAAAGACTACATAGCTGTTTACTGTAAAAACAACCAAGCTAAGGATGTTGAGATGATATATAAAAAGAAAGTTAATGTTTAACAATATATATTTATAAATAAACAGTCTAATATATGTTTATAAATAAACAGTCTTTTCAAAGTATAAAATATTTGCATTTCCTAATTATTATTTACATTCAATTTTTCATTAGTTCTATATTTTTGACATTGATTTTATTAGTGCATACCCTAACTGAAGTGTTCATCATGGGATCCTTCTTCCCTTGAATGAAGCTTGGGAAATCGTTACCGGAGCTATCAGACGGCGGCGCGTCCATGTTCTCCTTTTGATTTACAATTGGCACTTCGCTTATAATTCTATTCATTTCATTAACAGCTACATCGGTGGGCATGTTGTTGGCTGGAGCCTCGTTGTCTAAGAAATGGAAATCGTGCATCAAGTAAAGAGATTCTAATGGGAAATTCATATCATACCTGGGCAGCAATTTATTATCATCGGAATTGTCATCGATTTCTATGACGTCGTTCTGTTGATCATCAGACACTTCTGGCAACACAACTGCCGATAGATCTACATGTCCTGGCATGTACTGTTCTCCAATGAGATTATCTATTAAATACTGATCTATAATAGGTGGATTAGTGGCTGTATTGTTCATGGGTATGTTGTAAAATGCATCCGATTTAACTTCGTTTTTTATTTCGCTCATATTTTTATGGATATCCTCAAGCGGCGGGGAGGCTTTGTATTCTCTACTTATAGCTTGGTTGGTCAGTATGTTTGCATTGCACATCCGTTCCAAACTAGGCGATTGTGTATTTTGTTTTATTGTCGATTCTAATTTAATGTAACTTGGGTCGTTATTCTGTATTTTCTGCGGGGGCGGTAGCAATATTATCGAATTTACATTCATCTGTTGGTTGAAAGTGAACATCTGAGAGTCACCGTTCATGCCGCTATCGACAGGCGTTGTGGAGGAATCGTCCAACATTGTCTCTTGGGCATAAGGTAATATATCGTTTGGCGATTCACTGAGCACCGGCTCCGGTTGCAGCTGCATGAACTGTGTAGTGATTAAATTGTTGAACGTCACTGGACTGCCCAATCCAAACCGTTCGTTGTCTTCCAATCTTTTAAATGCCATTTTCTGTTGTGAATGGAACATGTTCTCTTCATCTGGCCCTTTTAAAATTAAATTACTTTTCACCGATATTTTAGGTTTCTTCCTTGGAACTCCCTCAGGCTCGTTTGAAATATTAACTGGGGAATTACTTGAAGATGGCACAGGGAGTATTTGTGTCGGCTTTATAATGGGCCCAGTAACTTTAGTCATTGGAAATGATAGTTTATCTACCGGCTTGAGCATTATGTTATTTCGAACAGATATCTGCGGAACGGGTGGCAATCTGATTGGGAAGTTACTCATGATATTATTCCCTATACTGTTTCCAATAGGAGAATGACTAGAAGCTAGAGAATTAACATTGTTACTTTGCAATAAAGACTGTTCCATTGACACAGATGTATTGAGGAATCCGTGTAAATTTGTCTGAGGATTATCATAAGATATCTCCAGGGGGTGTTGCTGAGTGAACTGATGTCTGTCCATTAAAGTGTCGTTGGAACTCTCAGAGATTAGACAATCTGAATTATTGTCATCTTTGCTTAAATCTGTAACAATTACTTGATTGTTAAAATCAGGTGGCTGCACATCGTTCGTTGACGTAGCACAGAATGTTTTCGAGTAGTCCTGTGGCATACTTTCTGAAAAACTGTCACAATCGTATACTTCAATGGGTATAGCGTTTACTGTTTTAGGACTAGATTCTTTACTTTGCTCCTTCTCTATCGTAACTTCATTGGCCGGACTCTCTGCTGTACCACTTGGTATGTTCCAGCTTGGTTTGTTTGTTTTAACTTTCATCATATCTACTAGAAGTTGTATACCTTCTTTATCTCTGTGTGTAGTGAGGTGGAGTACATATTTTTCTTTATTTACAGTTTTGAATTTACAGTAAGGGCATTGGTGGATGTCAGTGGAATTTACATTGGGATGTTTGGATATCATGTGTGAAGCGAACACAGTCGACTGTATGGTAGTGTATGGGCAGTATTTGCATTTGTACACTCCCTCTTTAGTGTGCTGTTTCTTGTGACGTCGCAACGCGTTGTGGTCAGCAGACCTGTAACTGCATTGGTTGCAAGCATATGGTTTATCACCTGCAAAATGATCATATTATATTGATTTTCCGCTTAATGAAAAAGTTTTTCTTCCTAATCTATAAATGATTAGCGATCCGCTCTGGTTAAAATAAATTAACATTTTATATTATCTTTAATAGGCAAATTTTTAATACTATGGCTTATATTATTGTAATTTTCGTAGGGATCTCAAATATTTTTTTAAATTATATATAGCCTATGTTACTTTGGTGATAATGTAGTTTTCTATAGGTGAAATAAATTTAAAAATTGGTTGAGTTTTTTTTTTATTTATCCATTGTAAACAAATTAATAAATAACCATACAAAAACTCAAATCTTTTTTTATAATATTGGTAACTATATATGAAAATAGTAGATAAGTATACATTCTATTATATTTCTTTAAATTTGATTCTTAATTCAATTAAGACCAATTTGTTACTTAACTTGGAGTTGTTTAAAGGGGACACCTATGTTTAATAAATGTGTTCAATGAGTTCAAGTGGTCAGTGGATCTCAAATTATGTAAAAAAAAGTAAACTTAGCAATCTTTTAATTTAGTAACCTGTCAACTTGTAAAATACAAAGCTTGTGACAAATATAACAATAGAAGAACATCCATGCAGCTTTGTTAACTATAATTTATGATAAATTCTACTATATATTGCTATAAATACCTACCAGTATACGTACAGTGCGAGCATTGTAGCGGATGCATCATACTAATATTGTTATGAAATATGGTTTTATTTGCTTAACGGATGCTTTTGTTTTGCGCTGTGGATAACTATTATTGGCTAATATGTAGTAAATGTAATTTAATACGTATTCAATTTTGTAAAAAGTTGTTGTTATCCCAAATAAAATAAATAAATGCATAAGTTTGTGATCAATTCAGGATGTTCACCATTCTTTCATATAAAAATTACTGAACAGATATAAATAAATTTGGTAAAGATATAAGTTATATCCTAACTTGGAACATAGAGTATTTGATATACAGATTCATACAGATGAAATTGTGAGATACAAACAAAGATCATACCAGTATGTGAGCGTGAATGTAGTTTCATCTCGGTTTTCCTAGCCGATGTGTAACTGCAGTAGATACATTTGAAAGGTTTCAGTTTCTCATGAACTGCAGATACATGGGTCTTGAGTTTCCTCTCATCATTGAATTCCTTCTGACAGATTGTGCACTGCACAACATCAGTTTCTTTCTTGTGAAACAATTTATGTTTCGATAATTGGTTTGCATTTTTAAATGCCTTTAAACATATTGAACCTGGTGATGAAGAAATAAAAGTATTTGTATGACACTTTATACAGTAACATTAATGTTTTGCATGGAATGAGATTTAAGTTTTGATTCTCATTGAAAGTATGACAGCAAAATTATTCTGTAGTTTGTTTGTTTGTTGTACTTGTGGTTTGAGCTGGGTATGAAACAATTATAAGTTACTAGCTTTTACATGTGGCTTGGTCTGTGGGATCTGAATAAAAAGTAACCAAATTTCATAGTGATTGGTTAAGTGATTAAAGAACTATCAGGTAACAAACAAACAAGCTCACTCTTAAAATGTTTGTAAGAATAGTAGAAAGTGTGACAGGACACCTTTATAATTTTAACTTGATTTGATCATTACATACACTGTTTATTTATTTATTATGTAGAATGTTTATAACAATCTGAGATGTATTATTATGAATTATAATAAATTATTTATGAAATTGATCACTTCTGTCTTAGGAATATGAGGAAAACAACAATAATTCTTGAATCCTCTATATCCTAATTTACACATTTAGTGTAGGAGACATTTAGTACATTACCATCTCCATGTCATGAACATAGCTAAAAATATCATTGGTCATACACTCCAAGCAACCTAATATAGTAACTTTGTTCTGTTATTATTTTTTTTACTATTAACTTGACTATAAATTGAAATATTAATTATAGGTTTATTACTTTTTGTTATAAGTTCATTTATTTATTTAATTAATGAGTCTTACAATTGAACCGTTTAACATAATAATAAACATACTTACATGTGTAGTTACTAACTGTCCCATGACATTTCATATGCAAATTAAGAAGTCTATACCTCTTGTAAGTCTTGAATCCGCATACCTCACATGTTGGCAACTCTAAGTCCACCTCGTGGACCTTCCACAGATGTGTGTGCAGTGCTTCAACAGTCAATAGCACTTTGTCACATTCAGGACAAACCAGCTTTCCATTTTGGTGACATTTTGTGTGGTATGTGAGCTTATCATCCGCTTTTAACCGTGTGTGGCATCCAATCACTGAACACAATTTCCCTAATCTCTTTTCTATATCTTTGCCTTTTGTGTTGTCACAAAGAGATTTGTTTAATTCTGGCATAGACACCTGTGACTCCATATTGTCTTTTGATGGTGATGTCAACTTGTTTGCTTCACTTGTCACACAAGGAAGAACCGATGATATTAAATCAGGTGTGACACTGGACACCTGTATGAGGTTACAACTCGTGCTTGACGTTGCTTCATCTGCTACATTTACATACTGTGTGGACACTTCATTCGTGTACACAATATTAATGCTAGCTTCTTGAATGATTTCTTTCGGATCAATTTTCTCAAAATTTGGTGTACTCATTTTATTCAACTCATCAACAGATATAAAAGCAACACCTTTTGGTAGGTTGTTTTTAGTGGCTACAGCATCAGGAATTATTTCAATCACTTGTGGTATCTTGACATCAGCGATTTCTTGCGAATTTGGCGAGGTTGATGTAATACTACTAGTATTATGGTCCTTTTTCAACTTCGTATTTTTCAAAGCAATTTGAACTAAACTTTTGATCATTTTCTTGACATCTTTAATCCCCATTTTATGGTGATTGCGTAAATGGATTCTTAAAGTCTCTTCGGTGTCGAAAATGCTATTACATCCTGGACATGGAATTTGTATGTTTTCTGCGAGGCCGTTGCTCTTAGCAAGGTCAGGATGAACGGTAAATAAGTGAAATTTAATGTCATCTTCAGCCAGTGCCATGTATGGGCAAGCTTCGCACTTGAAGAATGCTGTGGATCCTACTGATTTCTCCTCGTAAGACATGACCTTCTCTTTCGGTATCAGAGGTTTTGCATCGTTGTTGATTTCGTTCAAACTGTGCATGGCTGTCCCGTCCATTTTCGTTATAAAACATGATGAAGACATTTCACATATTTTTCATTTCAACTTCACATCTTTCATAATAACATAATATATACAAATATAAATACGAACAATGTGATAAAATTAATTTAGTATTTCTATTTAGAAATAAAAACAGCTGTAAACATTGGATTTTCATTCCTTCATAGATAGAGAAAAAAAACAAATGTTCATATGTCAATCAAAGCTGTATGATACTAAATCAGTGCAAAGATTAAATAACAACATGGTGTATTCTACGGTAGAAGCCATTTTAAAAAAAGAAGAAGAAGAACAGCTGTATTTTATTTGTGATCATATCCGATATCAATATACAAAGCGTGTGAGTAAAATAAAAAATTGTTGGCAATGCTTTTATGGAGCGATTTTTCAACTAAAATCACAATTATAAGATAGTATTATCTACATGATCGTTTATGGCACTGTTTTTTTAAAGTATTTGTATCTGGGTGTCCTATTGTTATGCTAGGTCTGTAGTTTGCCTACAATTATTTTAAACAATTAATATCGATATTACAGATTTACGTTCAATCCCATTACTTATTACTTCAAACTTCAAATTAAAAAGCTTTCATAGACTGTCATACCGTAATAATCTGTTAACAGCTGTCACAATCTTATTGGACGGTGTCATTCATAATTTATTGCTCAATTTTGCGGCGTGTTATTTCTAAATATTAGACGAAACTAATAAAAAAAAATAAAAAAATGAGCGTAAGTACACCAATAGTTTATTATTATTTGTTTGTTTAAACTTTTATTTGCAAAAATAATGTAAAATTTAAAACTTACAGTTGGAAATAGAGTCGATGGTGCGTTATGCATCACCTATTAATCCGGCGGTGTTTCCTCATCTAACGCTGCTATTGCTCGGCATCGGCATATTCTTCACGGCCTGGTTTTTCGTCTACGAAGTTACAAGCACCAAATTGTCCAGAGACTTATTTAAAGAACTTCTTTTATCCTTGGTCGCCGCATTATTCTCTGGATTCGGTATTTTGTTCTTGTTATTATGGGTGGGCATTTATGTGTGATATTGAACTAATTAAAATTTAATCTGTTTTGGCATTCCTGGAGAACATGTGTGGTTGATTATCAGTGATTAAATGAGTTTATATGTTTAAGAAATAAATTTTTATATTTAATATTTTTCTACGGTTTTATTTACTACTCATTGATATTGGGTATTTAGCAAGTATCATTGCACAACAGTGGTGATTTGCCTGTGCCCAAATCCAGGTTGATGGAATGATTAGTGACATCCTGATATGGTCCTTATATTAATATGTTAAAGTTTGTTTAAGCCTTAAAACTAATGCAATTGCCACTACCATATAGGATATGGTTGTACTAGGTAGGTTATATTATTGCTAATATGATATGATACAACAAGTATAATCATTTAAAGTTCTTTATTATTATTCAATTAAATTAAATTTATTTATTGCATTCTACAATATTATAAAAGATGTCAGTAATTGATATAGTATATTGTAGACCCTGTCGGGCACAGCAAATAGAAGCGAGGAGGGCATTATTACAGGATAAACTCTGCCTTTTAGGGATATATTACATTATCTAATACATATATAAGGGAGGAAAGGGATTATTAGTAATGGAGACTGAGAATCCCATTGCTAGCAATATACCTAACCAGGTCGACCTCCTCGCAGTTCCCCCTGGAAACTATCATGGTTAATTCCTGATGAATTCATCATGATGGGCTAACTGTCCTGTTTTCATTCTCATCTCTCACCCTTCACTGGTGCTCCGCCAGCGTAACCTGTTAGCGCAGGCGGGGTTACCATTTTATTTCAACCATCAAAAAAAAAATCATATATAAATAGAAATGTACATGTATATAGGGTCACAGTTAAATCAGTTCATGTACTTTTAATATTACTCCAAATTATAGACCACTAGTTTTTTACCTACTATATTGTACATATGGATTTTAGAAGTAGAATTTTTTTTTTAATAGACCACTGAGAATTTGAGATGTAGACATTGCATCCAATTTGATGTAGTTTTGTCTAATGCTGGAATAAACATGCTGAGAGTCAGACCAACAAAATTTCTAAAAATTATTGATTTGGCATCTATTGGTGTTATTAAGACCTTTTACTTGAATATCTCTTAAATATGGATATGGCCTCATTACAAATTTATTAGTAAGATAAAATTACAATATCTATGTTATGCTTTATATACAAACCCTATAGATACTGTCTCCTTTTGCATTCTTAAGGTTGGTTAAAAGAAACGCCTTTAAGGGATATCCACCTGTATATATTTCTTATTACCTTCTACAATGAACGCTCTATATTATATATTATATACTAGCTGACCCTGCAAACGTTGTTTTGCCATACATTATTTTTAAAAAATATATAAAATTGCGAATGCCAATCTAATTGGGAATTAAATGCATTTGAATTCAATAGGCACATCTGTAGTAATTCGTGGTAGCAATAATTTTTTGCTTCTGAACTTCGATAACGTTTTTAATTATCTGTATCGTTTTGTTGAATTTATGCAATGAGCCCACTTTGTGATAAACTTTGATTTTGAACGTAGAATTAATTTTTTGGCCGTTTGCAGCAATATTTTGAATTATTTCTGTTGCTCCAAAAAAATGTCATTTGGATATAACACAAATGGGACGAAGGTGCCCAAGCAGTTTCCTTCTGGTAATAGTTACGTTTAATATTATTATAAGTAATAAAAAATAAGAAGTGACACGAACGTGATAGTTTCAATAGAGAACTTAAATAGCTATAGACTTTAATGTTTGTAAACTAAAGAAAAATACATCGTAATTATTCATAGGATTTAATAAGCTGTGCGTATCAGCATTAACATTGCAGCAATTGTAATAAATAAACTAATTTTAATATTTAGTTATTGATTTAATTTTCTAAAAATAAAATACACACTATTTACATATATACAAATATGTTAGTAATAAAAAAATATTATATTATTGATTATACAGTCATTGAAATTTAGATTTAAATAATTACAAATAAAAATAGAATCATTTTATCGGTAATTCATAATTTTTATGTACCTAAAATATGGACAACACAAGTATTTTCGCGCCTTTTTTCTGCCGTGAGAGTCGTCACTCGGTTGGCAAATTTTAAGTTAGTACATAGCATAAAAACTGTGGAGTTATTGTAAATGGCAGTGCGGCGCGTGAATGAAACACGGGTTACCACAGTGGCGGATTAAGGTCATCAGAATCCCGAGGTGGGAAATTTGAACGAGTTTTAAGTAATTTATTTAATTTTACAAGCTTATTATTTAGTTCACATTTGTATGTATAAGCGTTTATGTTTATTTAGTTAAAATTTTGCAAATGAAATTTAAATTAGACATTAAGAATTAGATTTTTACATAGAATATGGATATAGATGAGGAAAATAAAGGCGTTTAAAAGCTCTCCCAGGATCAAAGGTGCGGGGCGGGCTGCCTCTTCCGCTAGTCCGTCACTACGTTATCGTCCAAAGTTGTGTGTGAACTCGGTACTGAATGGGCTAGCGTTAAAGCCGAAGTTATTGCTGTGGGTGGCCACCGTGTCTCTTGACTGGAAAATAATAAGTAAGCGTTAAAAATAACGAGTAGTAGTGGAATGCATATTATAGGTTTCTTAAAATTTTTTTTGGATAAAAAAACCGATTTACCATATCCAATAATTAATTGTATTCAATCGATCCTATTTGGTCATGGCTGGAAAGAAGCCATATAGTATATTTAAAAAAAGAAAAAGAATGATTTAAATTTTAGCATACCATTCTTGTATCTCTTTGTGTAATGTTTTTGTAACTATAATTTTGTTATTAAATAAATATAAAAAACACTAGTGGAACTATAAAAGTGGTATCATTTTGGAGTAAATCGTCTATATTTTTGGTCCTTCGAGCCGGATTATCGAGGATTAACGACAAATTTAAAAACTGCATTTTTGTACGAAGTCTGCGAGCGTCAATTGTTGTTGCTGAATATTGTATCGTCATATTGCAGCCGTAAGGACATTGAAGAAGAACTAAACATAGTGTTTGTAAGTGATAAGTGCTGGTGAACTGTGAGTACATTTTATTTATCTAATTACAGAAGACTAAGGAACTTACTCTAAACATTTCATATAAATATTTACTTGTAAAAACTTTGGATATTATTAAAACTTTAAAATTAAACTTATACAATGGATTCATATATAAAAGTACAGCTTGATTTAAATGAAAGAATTAGTAAGGCAAAGTCCAATTTCAAAAAGGCACCCAAGCAGCGACTTCGTTCTATAGATTATATTAGTACTAGATTGGAAGCTTTAGAAGAATTACGGCGTCAGTTTAGTTCGACACATACAAAACTCATTCAAAATACAAACTACAAAGATTTGAATGCTAGTTCCTACGTATGTAATAACGTCTATGATTCTACTGAAGAGTTATATATAGAATACAAATTTCTACTGAAGGAAGCGTTGACTAGTTTAAGGCAGTCTAGTACTGAAAGTGCGAGTTGTTCCGAACAAAACAATAGTAATAATGATCTTAATTGCAATTTAAAGCTGCCCAAGATATCTATATCTCCGTTCTCAGGCAAATATTCAGAATGGATTAGTTTTAGAGATCTGTTCGTATCATTGGTACACAATAATAAACATTTAGATGACGTACAAAAACTGCATTACTTGAAAGGATTGTTAGTTGGGGAAGCGGAGCAATTACTACGTCATGTACCGATTACGCATGATAATTACACTATTTGCTGGGAACAATTGGAGAGAAGATATAATAATAAAAAATATCTTTCAAACTGTATTCTGAAAAGGTTTATGAATCAAAAAAGCATCAGTATTGAATCAGCTAATACATTAAAGGAGTTCCTAGATACTACTAATGAATGTCTTCATGGGCTTAACAATTTAGGAATAGACATCAGTACTTGGGACGTGCTTGTTATTTATATTATATGTCAAAAATTAGATATGGAGTCTCGCAAGCAGCGGGAACTCAAAATCAGCGAGTTCTCAGATGAGTTACCTACCTTGAAGCAGTTCCAAGACTTTTTAGAAACTAGATTTAGAGCGTTAGAGTTTATTGATCCAAAATTGTGTAAGTCTAATGTAGTGCATAAAAGTAATGTTATTAATAATAGCCCTAAAGTATATCACACAACCAATTTTATATGTCCTTACTGTTCTGAAAGTCATCGTTTAGCAAATTGTAAAAAGTTTTCTAAAGAGGAAACTGATATTAGACGCGAATTCGTTCATTCCCAGGGTTTGTGCTTTAATTGTTTATGTTCAGGGCACTCAGTATATGCTTGTCGTCAAATCTCTCGTTGCCGTTTATGCAGACGGAAGCATCATTCTCTACTCCATCTAAAAAATGTTACCAATATCAATTCAACCGACACTACAGGTATCGCAAATCAATCGGTTGAACAAGATGTCGTTGCACATGCAACAACATCACCGTCTGTAGATCAATCCACTAGTGTCACGGCCTGTGTTTCGACCTCAAACTGTCAAGTCTTACTTGCAACAGCATTAGTTAGCGCACAATCGAAATCAGGTAATGGTATCACACTGAGATGTTTAATAGATCCAGGTTCTCAAGCTAGTTTTATTACTGAATCTGCTGTGCAATTGCTGACCTTAAAGAAGATACCACACAAAAGTGTAATTACAGGATTAGGAAGTGATCAGGGTCATTCATTGACCTCTAAGTCTATGGTATCGGTTTCATTACAATCACTTCATGATCCCAATTTTACATTTAAGGTTCAAGCTTTTGTCTTGAGTAAACTCACTTCAATCCTCCCTGAGAGGCAAATTATTGTAGAACTGTGGTCGGAGTTTTCAAATATCAAACTGGCAGATCCATAATTTCATACACCAAACAAAATCGATATTCTTCTCGGAGCAGATGTTTACAGTCAGATCTTGTTAGATGGTGTAATTAAAGGTCCACCAGGTGTACCTATAGCTCAGCGAACAACGCTTGGTTGGATTATTTCTGGCCCTGTTAATATAGATAGAAATAATATACAAAGGCCACTGATTAGTATGCATATTTCTCATGTAAGTGAAGATGACTTATTAAAGAAATTTTGGGAGTTGGAAGCTGAAAACAATATAGATATTAAAAAACATTTATCTGAGGAAGAAAAGAAATGTGAAGAAATATTTACAAATAGTACGAAGAGGGACAGTTCAGGAAGATATATAGTTAATCTTCCATTCCGTAGTGATGATCCCAGTTGTAAATATGGCAATTCTAAAATTATTGCAACTAAAAAATTTTTGCAACTAGAAAAAAGATTATCAATGGATCCTAATTTAAAAATTAAATACGCCGAAGTCATTTCAGAACATCTAGAATTAGGACACATGGAGAAAGTACCAATAACTGAACAAGATGATCCTGAAGCAGTCTATTTACCACACCATGCAGTGGTGCGGGAGGATAGAACCACTACAAAAGTAAGAGTTGTTTTTGATGCAAGTTGTCCTGGTACAAATGGCGTATCTTTAAATCAAGATTTATTAGTAGGACCCACTCTTCAAGCTGACTTGCGTCATCTCTTAATACGTTGGCGTCGTTATCCTATATGTCTTGTGTCTGATATAATTAAAATGTATAGACAGATAAAGGTTGAAGAAAGACATACTAACTTTCAACGTCTGGTATGGCGTGATCATCCGAAAAGTGAACTGCAACATATGAGACTATTACGAGTAACATTTGGAACGGCATCAGCACCTTACCTTGCTGTTCGGCGTTTACATCAAATTATTTATGATGAAGGCAAAAATTATCCTCTTGCTGCTGAAAGAGTTCTAAATCATTTTTATATGGACGATTTACTAACAGGTTGTGAGTCAGTCGAAGAAGGTATTCAAATCTATAAGGAGATAAATGAGTTATTGAAAAAAGGAGGATTTGAGCTTCAGAAATGGAGTAGTAATGGTGATGAATTATTGAAAGTAATTAATGAAGAAGAAGCTTCACAAGGAAGCGTGAAATTAAAAATAAATAGTGTTATGAAAATTCTAGGACTTACCTGGAATCGAAGATTTCAATTTAAATAATTTAATCCACAATAGTCAATTCGGTTTTTCCAAAGGTCGTTCAACTACAGACGCAGGTGCAGAGTTGCTTAGACACGTATTTGCTGCATGGGAAACTAAAATGGATGTGATAGGTGTTTTTTGTGACCTTTCTAAGGCTTTTGATTGCGTTGATCATAATACATTGCTAAAAAAACTTGCTTTTTATGGCGTCAAAGACAATGCTTTAAATTTAATAAAATCTTATCTATCTGATAGAATACAGAAAGTGAAGATTAGCAACGCTACGTCTGACGGGTCACTTGTGCAAATGGGTGTACCTCAAGGATCTATTCTCGGTCCATTTTTATTCCTAGTTTACATTAATGATCTCCCATATGCCATGCAGGATAGATGCGGCATAGTATTGTTTGCAGACGATACTTCATTGATTTTTAAAGTTAATAGAATGACTAATAATTATGACGATGTAAATAGTGCTTTGCGGCGTCTCCTGCACTGGTTTACAACTAACAATCTTATGTTAAACGCTAAAAAAACAAAATGTGTTAATTTCTCTCTAGCTAAAAGTTTTAATACTAATTGCAATATTAAATTAAATGACGAATCTCTCGAATTTATAGACTCTACTGTCTTTCTAGGAATCACACTAGATAATAAAACACAATGGGGTGCACAAATTCAAAGCCTTGCAGCGAAACTAAGTTCAGCAGCTTTTGCCGTGCGTAAAGTTAGACAGTACACTGATACTGATACTGCTAGATTAGTCTATTTTAGTTATTTTCATAGTTTACTCTCTTATGGAATATTACTATGGGGAAAAGCGGCAGATATTAAGAATATATTCATATTACAAAAACGTGCCGTTCGAGCGATCTACTGTATGAAGAGTCGTGACTCATTAAGAGAGAAATTCAAAGAGGCAAATATTCTCACCGTTGCTTCTCAATTTATATATTCAAATATTCTATATGTTCATAAAAATCTTGACTTATTTCCAAAAAACAGCAATATTCATAATATTAATACTAGATTTAAAGACAAACTTGCTGTCCCCAAGTATCGTTTAGAAAAAGTTAATAGGTCTTTTATGGGAATAGGTATAAAAATTTACAATAAGATACCAAAGGATATGTTGGAATTACCCTTAAATAAATTCAAAACATCTGTTAAATCATATTTACTGAGCAAAGCCTATTACTCACTAAACGATTACTTGAATGACGAGTGTGCATGGCAATAGTTGTTCATGCACTGAATTTTCATTTAATGTTAGACATAGACACCTATATAAATATACATTGTAAATAAACTGGCTTTAAAAAAAAAAGTAATTCAATTGAGTTTCTTGCCAGTTCTTCTCAATTGGATCTATATACCGAACTGGACGGTAGGGTAAATATAAAATTATAATGTAAAAATTTGACGTTCATAAGCGGCTAAAATGTCCTACATGAATAAATGATTTTTGAATTTGAATTTGAATTTGAAGCAGTGATCATTTTGAATATGTTGTACAACTGCCTCAAGTGAAGACACCTGTAACTAAAAGAAAAGTTATTTCTGATATTTCTTGGATTTTTAATTCAGTTGAATGGTTACTGTCTGTTATTATTCGAGCAAAAATATTCATTCAAAAGTTATGGCTCTCTGAAATAGGTTTATATGAAGAATTACTAATACAACTTTTGAATAAATGGTTACAGTATCTAAAGAATCTTCAAGAAACTTACCTGGTTGATGAATTAAAGAACCTGAACGAAAAAAGAAAGATTAGCAGTAGTGTTATTATAGGTAGTATTATTATTAGTAGATTAGAAAAGAAAATTGTACTTACCTTCTGGAATCCGTGGAATGATGAAGATGAAACTCTAAGAGTTGATGGCCAGTCACAATGTACTAATATTAATGGTACATATCATCAGTACATTATTTTACACAGTTTTCACATTATAATCTCATTAATAATATATAGAAGTTTACTTGAGCATCTCCTTCGGTTTCATCATAGATATAAATGTAATCATAAGGTCCCACAACTACAAATAGATGACATAGTGTTGGTGATGGAGAATGATCTTCCGCCAGCACGATGGCTTTATGGTATTATAGTTGATAAGCACCCGGGAATGGACGGTGTTACATGTGTTGTTAGTTTACGCTGCAAAAACAGCATTATAAAAAGGGCTGTATCAAAACTTTGTTTTCTACCGTTAACTGAATAAGTTATTTTGTTTATTTTAAGAGTGAGCGTCTAATATTAATTGATAACTATAATTTAGGTCTAAAGCAGTTCAAAATATTATGTTATGTTTGTTCATTATTATATGTAGTGTAATATTGTTAAATTTCTATCAAGGACATTGTTTATTCTCTAGTTATCTTATTTCTGTGGAGTATTTATTCATGGTGGGCGGATTAAGGACAATATTGTCATATAGTCCTTGGTGGGCGGTATGGTCATGGCTGGAAAGAAGCCATATAGTATATTTAAAAAAAGAAAAAGAATGATTTGAATTTTAGCATACCATTCTTGTATCTCTTTGTGTAATGTTTTTGTAACTATAATTTTGTTATTAAATAAATATAAAAAACACTAGTGGAACTATAAAAGTGGTATCATTTTGGAGTAAATCGTCTACTATTTGTCATCATTAGTATTTTAATAGTAACTGATGTTTAGTTAAACAATGTTAATAAATCTTTTAATTCCGATCGAAAATTGTAAAATAAATGTAACTTAAAAAAAATTATAAAAAGGAGCAAGTTACCGGATCCGCGGATTCTTTTGTAGGCGTGCTATCGTAGTTGAACTCCATCATATCTTCGACGCCGACCAAATCTGATGTATCTGACGTGTCACTGTTGGAAATATGTATATAAATGGTAAATATATTTATTTACTTTTTCAAACAAAATAGTTATTTTTAACTTCCAATGTAAAAAGAAGAGTGTTATACGTTTGCCTTGTTTATGTGTCTGCTTCGTAGCTTCTAATTAAATTTACTGATTATGATGAGTTTTTGTTTGAAAGCTACTGTTCAGCCGTTTTGAGGTCATTAGCTTTTTTTTAGGTTTATTTGTGTCGAGGATTTATTAAATTTTTAATAAATTTATAGTTATTAAGTTAGCTGTTAGTATTCAATGAATGTCTCTTGGTGTAGAAGTGTTAATGATCTCATTAGTTAGTCTTAATGATCTCATTCCATGTCAGATTTAGCAAAAAGGTTACTAGATACCATTACAATCTTCTCCCTCTCACTATAAGACAATTCTAAACGATGGAGTATTGTACGATTACCTCAAAGTGTCGAAGTCTGGTGCCTTGATGGACTCGTTCCATATAGGATTGGAGCCCTCAGCGGCGTGCTTGTTAGTGCCGGGTGCGATGCCGGCTCGGTTCAGTCCAGAGTCTACAGACCCATACTTGGTCATTGATAGTGCTTGCAGTTGGCGGTTTAGACTGAAATTACAAAAAATCTTAGTGTTTGAGAATGCTCGATTTATGTTGCTGAGAATAGTTGGCATAGTAATAATGTAAAGAGCGCGGCGTGGAGTGAAATTAGTAATTTACTTTATTGCGAGATTGTGAGCGACTATCGTTATAAGAAAAGGTTTACATAGCAGAGCGCTACTGTACATTATTGCTATATACAAAATTACATTAATATGACGACATATATGGAAACAAAATTAATGTTAGTTTCCGTTACATAATAAATATTTAGAAAATATCAGATTTTTTTAAACCTTTTAAAATTCTGCTAAAATAAAAGGGTATTTAGGAGTCCTTGTTGATAAAAATCGTTAATTGACACTTATAGAAAGACTAGACTGAGGCTTTGCACGCGGGGTATCTTGTTTCCTTTTTAGGTTGCAATTTTTTAAAATCTTTTATTAGCATTCACTAACGTTATAAAATAAATTTATGTTCTAAATTTCAGCTTTCTAAACTTAGTGTTTTGATTGTACGTTAAAGTTAGGCGAAATGATTTTATGAACATAGTTTAAAAGAACCCATGTCTAGCAGTGGAACGTTAATTGGTTGTAACGATAATGACTTACGCTTTCGTCCTAATGACGAACGTAAGAAGCAACAGCAAACACATGAAGGCGAGCAACCCGGCGAGCGCGGCCAGCACATATATGATAGTAAGGCTGGAGTCTATGCCGGGGTTGGGGCTGTTCTCGGTCACGAAGTCCTGTAGTACCAGCAGCTCGGTGTTCAGGGTCATTTGGATGGAGCGTAGCAGTAGTGTGTCACTGCGGAGTCTGGAATGTAAACATTGAAGTTAGAATATTATGTTTAGATATTAAAATTGCTGTTTAATGAAAAGATGGCGGGTATACATACAGGCACTTCACAAAATATAAAGAGCAGCTACTGCTATTGTTACTAGCTAATTTATTTTATACTACAAAAATGGAAATACAGATGATCTCACGGTAAACAATTCCAGTAGCTTATGAATGCTAGCTGCTCTAGAGATGACATGTGCATGTTGCTAACCCTGAAGAAATGTTAATATACCTTTTTTGAAGAACCTCATACTATGGTCTTTAAAATACGGTACTGAGGGATAGAAATTGTTAGTAATAACTGCCAATAAACATATAAATAAAATAAATTGCTAGCAATATCAGGACGAACTCCCCGCTGTTCCTCTGGAAATCATCGTGGTTAATGTTAAAAATGTTTCACGATGGGCCAAATGACCTGCTTAATTCTCACCAATTATCCCTCACTGGTTGTCCGTCATTGTATACTGTTACCATAGACGAGTGAACCATTCCATCTTCATCCATTAAAAAAACCATGGTATTTTTCATGCGTTGTTATTATTGAAGACTACTCACTCTTCGATTTCGTCAGCCAGTACGGGCTCGTTGTCGCGTATGAAGTGCGCGCGCACCTCGGTCACGTCCTCAAGCATGACGCCGCTCGAGTCGCTCGCCGGCACCACTTGGTCGATGTTGCATGTCATCGAGAACCCAGCACTGAACGTTTGCGCGATCTGCCAATAAATTTACTGACACTCCTCTACTCCAACACAGAAACACACAACGAAAGTCTTCATTCTAGTTTTTCTTTCTAAGAACTATTTGTATTGCTTTATGTGTGTTCACAATGTACTTAGTTAATTTTGTGATTAATTTTTTACAGAAAGATTAGGTAATTGTTTTTGACAGATCTTCTTAGACTTCCCCTTTTTTGAATTTTTGATGAAATTTAGATTAAAATGTAGTTAAAGGTATCTCCGTCAAATCTTGGTCGCCGTTAGTAAACCAAATGTTTATCGTAAATTATATATTTTTTAGCCGTGTAGGTATCGGTATTGAATAGGTCACTCCTTCCTTTCCCGACTAAGGGAGCTTATAGTGGAGGGATGGATAGCAGCGTTCATCTTAAAACATCACCAACAGCGAGACTGCGGTTGTCAACCCGTCAGCCAGGGGGGAAAGGGATTGTTAGTAATGGAGTTTGACAGCTCCATTGCTAGCAATATGCCCTTATTAGGTCGACCTCCACGTGGGTCCCCCTGGAAACCATCGTGAACAATTCTTGTTGAATTCGTCACGATGGGCTAACTGACCTACTTCATCTCCTCACCTATCATCCTTCACTGGTGCCCCGCCGGTGTATACCGATAGCGCGGGTAGGGTTACCATTCCATTATCATCCATTAAAAAAAAGAAAAACCCGTCAGCCAAGCGTGGTAATTACTGGCAGAACCCCACTTATAGGAGAAGCTATGTTCAATAGACAGTTAATGGCTGATGCAACAACAATATATTTTTAATATTAAAATGTGTTTTTTTTTCTTTGTCATATGTGAATCGTATACTTACAAAGCGTCTGTTCTTTTCAACAGTTTCAAATGTGTTCCAGAATATGAAGAACACACGATTGAGTGACGATATCAAGTATATATTCACTGCTGCCGTGTCCTGGGCGCCATCTAGAAACATATTGTGACAACTATAATGGTAACATAGTTTCAAACGCAATTTACATTTGAATATTGGTTTTAATTCGAATTTTATTAACCTTTGAAACAAAGAAATAAGATGTAAAATCTAGAAATTTATATGTATTTGTACGGTACAATCACCAATTTTTTTTATGGTCAATGACCAGTTTCAGTGAGAAAAGAAGGTACTGTTGCGAATCAAGATTTATTGAAAAGTTAGAAGGTTTTAAATTCCCGTCCTCGTTCTACTTCATTGTAAAAAACGCCTGTCTGTCTCTAAAGAGAGAAAACGAGATTATAATCAGAATAATTACCAGTATCATTGGCGATGACGTTGAATTCAAACATGCCGTGCATGGAAACTGTTGGTTGCATAGTGAGTGTGAGGACTCCACTGTTGGGGTCCAGAGCGAACGCGGTTTCTTTCACCGCTTCCAAGGACGGGTCAACCACCATCGATGTATAGTTGATCGCGTACATAATCACAGCATCAGCTTCGGAGTGGGTCGCCTGAATACGATGTCATGTAGTCAAGAGATGGAACTTTTATGTGAAATATTTTATTCAAGGGCAATTTTTTAACTGAACTACGTGTTTTTTTGTGGAAATTTATATCATTGGTTGATCGATTAGAAATATGTTGTTTAATTCCGCTAAAATTAATATTGTGCGACTGCCAATACTCAAAGATTGATTATTTTTTATTTATTTATTCTTTATTGACCACATTACAAAAAAATGTCTGGTACAATAGGCGGACTTAATATTATATAGCATTCTCTCCCAGTCAACTTTTGGTAAAACAGAAATTTTATTATACAGTGAAAAAAATTACAACACATACAATAGAGAACTACTTGAGGGGAAAGGGATTGTTAGTAATGGGGTCTAACTGACCCATTGCAAGCAATACATCCTATCAGGTCGATCTCCACGTGGTTCCCCCTGGAAACTATCGTGAACAATTCTTGTTGAATTCGTCACAATGGGCAAACTGACCTGCTATCATCGTCACCTATCATCGCTCACTGGTGCCCCGCCGGTGTATACCATCCCATTATCACCCATTAAAAAAAATAGAGAACTAATGCATATTATTATTATATAAATATACATACATGAATACATTAAACAAATATTACATAAATATACAAATATGTAATAAAAATACATACATACAAATATAAATATACATATATAAATATACCTACATAGTTATAGATTATATACGATAAACAATGATTACCACTACTACAAGAAGTTTTACAACCTTTTTTATAAGCCAGCTATATTTCCATCGCTCAGCAATCTATTAATTTGCCTAAAGATGCCTCGTTTAGAGATGAAGCACGTGTCGCAAAACGTGCGTGAAAAATGGTAGTTGGAGATTGATGACCTTATGGAAGGTTGTGGGACTTCTGATAGCAACAGTGGTGGTCAATCTTTGAATGTTGGCAGTCACATACATACTAATGGTAGCAGAATTAAGGAAAATAATTCTAATCAAGTTCTAAGTGACAATGATGTTGAACTGCAGTGTTTATATTAGATTGTCGGTTACAATTTTTTTTAATCTTATGATGCCTATAGCTCTCTTTTATCATCACACTGCTCGCCATCGACAGGGAATTTTTCCTCACACGCTTGAACCTAAATGGTCACATACAGTGTGGTTTCAGAGAAATTTCTTCCCGAACGCTCAAACTGTGAAATAAGCACCCTGCCAGGGTTTTTCCTAGAAACTACAGTATGGGGTTCTTAAAAAAGGGTATATTAAGGTTTTTTCAAGGTCGGTAACGTGCACGTGACACCCCTAGTTTTACAAGCGTCCATAGTCTAGTTTATAGACCGATTACCATCAGCTGTAAGCTGTATGCATGTTAGCTACCTTTGTGGTATAAAAAAAGTTGAAATATACGTCAATACTGAACTCGGGATATCCCTTTCAGACCCAAGATTTTTTTCTTTCAGATTAAATATATTTTCGTGTTTTGGAGCCAAGCCATCTTGCCGGCACGCACGAGACTACTGCACCACCTAACCGCTAAAATGATTTCTTATTGGCTGGTTTAGAATCTCATTATCATGTTATTTCAGCTTCGTGCGTAAAAATGAATGGCGCGCAGTTTTAGAATTTTTTAAAGTTACAATTCACGCCCGTGTCGTTCAGGTCTGAAAGGGTTATTAGTTCTAATTATTATTTACAATAAGGGGCAAGTTAATAATTAGAATTACTTCTACGGTGAGGAGTTCTTTGTTGATCGTGTCCAACGTCGATATGCCTGCACTGTAGTGGTCGCTCACGAAATTGGGACGAGGGTTGGCTTCTCTTACCTGGAAAGTATCAAGTAACAATAAAATCCTCAATAATACCACATCTCGGACATTTCACTAAAAACGCCACGATTCGTGCTTGTCACAACTACAGAAAAAAGTCACGTCTGTACATGTGACAATGTAACGTGTAGTTACGATTAGCGCGGGAAAATAGAGTTTGGGTGTTGACGCGTTTGAGAGGGGGTGAGGTCAAGCCGCAGCGGGCGGCAGGCAGTGTCTATGCTGTACTTTAGTACTATATTTTATATTATTATTATATTTTCCAATAATCCTTGCAATGTTATATTAAGGCTGCCAATTTGTTACTTTAAATCTATCGTCGCTATTCTTTTAAGGTTTATGATATCGAATGTTATGCAGAGCAGTTATTGGAGTGCAAATTTGATGCTGTTTAATGTAATATTAATTTTACTAATGTATTAATTTATAATCTGTTGCTTTGCGATAAATAAATAAATATTGTGCTAATTTTATAAATGTGAAAGTTTGTTTGTTACTTCATTATGCTTTAATGGCTTAACCAATAAATTCGAAATTTGGTATACACATACTATTTGGGATGGACAAATCATTCAGACGAAGTCGCAGGTAAAAACTAATAGGTATATGAGGTACTCGATTGTAAAACTTACGGTAACAGTGACTGTTAACATAGAGCTGGCGAGCGATGGGCCCGGACTCATGGAATTGCTGGCGACGACTACGAGGGTGTGTGTAGCGGTCTCGTTCCTGTCCAGTTCGCGTTTCAAATATATTATGTTCTGCAGCGGGTCCACGCTGAAGTAACCCTCGTCGTAGCCATCTGAATAGAATAATAATAATAAAAACTTTAACTAAAGTGCGGGTACACAATTTATCAAACAGTGATTACTACACTAGGCTCGCAGGCCTGTATCGTAGTAATCAGTAAGTGGCTAATTAAGTTAGTCCATATTTATTGTCATTTACAGTCCGGTTCTTATACAATTTTATCATTTAGGTACTCGAAAGTTAAAATACAATAGAGAAAATACATATGCAGTGTACATTTTTAATTTTTGTTGTTGTGTTATTTATTTATTTATAAATTACTCACCACACTTACAGTATCCCAAAACGTGTTGTGAGTCATAGGTTTATTTTACAAACTTAAAATTTTTAAACAATATTTAGAAAATATATCTAATTTGTCATTAAATATATCAATATCTGGCTGCTGAGCAATCAGAGAATTGAGCAGAGAAATAGCCTGATAAGTGAGAGCAAACTGAGCAGTACAGGTGCGAACCGACGGTGTCAATAGTAATCGACATGTTAATCGTTATGTTTTATTTTGTTGTGTATATTTATTTTTGTTGTTTACAATACATGTGCAGTGTACGTTTTCAATTTTTATTGTTGTGTTATGTTTTATTTTGTTGTGTACATTTAGTTTTGTTGTTATTAATACATGTGCAGTGTACGTTTTCAATTTTTATTGTTGTGTTATGTTTTATTTTGTTGTGTATATTTATTTTTGTTGTTAATAATACATGTGCAGTGTACGTTTTCCATTTTTATTGTTGTGTTGTGTTTTATTTTGTTGTGTATATTTATTTTTGTTATTATTTCTGATGGAGATACAAACAAGTTTATTATCCATCTATTATATAAAATATAGGTACCTATAATAAATTTTCGTTAATTATATGTGGAAGCTTTTAATTGGCTTACTGTTGTTTTATATAAATAATTATTAAGTTATTATAGCTATAAGTTTCCCTTAAAAAAATAAATAAAATATAGATGCTTTAATTATGAAATTTATTATATCAGCCATTAACTGGCCACTGCCAAATATAGGGCTCCTCCTATTGGGATATATCGCCAGCAAGCGAATGTTGATATTGGCTCTGCAGAATGATTTAGAAACTAAAATCATCTGATATCACTTTTTTATAATTTGTTATTTTTTACGAATTGTTTGATTACAGAGAATTAGCCTCCGATTAAGATGATTGCCCGGTGGACCCGGTATAGAACAGGCCTTTCTTTTTCTATGGGTGTCGTAAGAGGCGACTAAGGGAGGGCGAGTGTTGGGCAGCTGCGTCCCTCTTAAAACATCTCCAACTGCGATTGCCAATTCGCCTGTCAAGCGTGGCAAATACTGGCAAAACCCCCTATGGAGAGGTTTACGTTCAGCAGTGAACAGTTAAAGGCTGATATGAATGAATGAATGAGGTGGGTGTACTTTCAGGTATATAGATTCGAATACTGAACTCCACTTTAGCTTTTCTCATTTTATGAGGTAGATAGATAGATAATTTATTTGCATTACTTACAGCACACAATAGGACAGATAAAGGAAATACTAGGCGTCATATCGTATAGGGAGATAAAGGATATGGCCTAGGATAGAGCTGGCTGGAGGAAGATGCATGAATTAGTTGCACCGACAAGAGGAAACTCTTAAATGAAAAGAAGACAGCACACAAATAACAATACAAATATACACATAATACAGGCATACACAGTAAAAAGAGATAAAAGAATGAAAAACAAAAAAAAAAAAAAATAGCAAAATATATAAAACAACAACGAAGGTAGTCGCTTTATTCACCTGCAATCGTGTAGTATATATTGTGGCAGTCGTTGTCGCACTTATAGTTTTTGGGGTCTTCAGCGAGCGGCAACTGGAATGATTCTATCAGACCTTGTTCTTTTTCTATAACAATAAAAAGACATGAGTATTACGCGATATTTTATCCACGTTTGCCCAGTCTATACATTATTAAGAACACATTTTCAGAATAGTATATATATGTTGCCCATCAACAGACTATTTGCTCATCAACGCTCATTCCTGGCTGACTGTCCCCGTCTTTACCTAATGTCCTATAATGGGGGGAAAAGGATTGTTAGTAATGGAGACTGAGAATCCTATTGCTAGCAATATACCCAACCAGGTCGACCTCCTCGCGGTTCTCCCTGGAAACTATCATGGTTAATTCCTGATGAATTCATCATGATGGGCTAACTGGCCTGTTTTCATTCTCATCTATCACCCTTTACTGGTGCTCCGCCAGCGTATCCCGTTAGCGCAGGCGGGGTTACTATATCATTTTCACCCATAAAAAAAAATGTCCTATAATGGCTTCAGGCTGAGAAGTCGGTCGGTTGTGAACTGCAGCACGAATGAGAGAGACAAACAAGTCATTGAATGTGAGGTATTTGAATGTTTATATTTGTTACTTCACAACTCCGTCAATTATGATCCGACTTGAAAAAATCTTTTTTTTATCTGAAACGATATACTGACAGATTAGTTCCACAGATTTTTTTCATAATTAGTTTAGTTATTTAGTTTTGAAGAAAAATAATTAGTTTTGCCACAACTAAAATCGGTTTTTATCGTGGAAGTCAATCTTAATTATATTTATGACAATAATACAGTGTCACTTACCAAAGAAAGCGATATTAGCAGTGTTTGTATTGAATACAGGGTCTCCCTGTGTGGGCACGAAGATTATGTTGAGAGTGGAGGTGGACGAGAGTGGACCCGGCTCGGTGCCACCGTCAGTGGCGCGGATTGTCACCTAATTTAGTTCAATATATTATATAAAAGTTTAATTAGGTATTTACACTTATGGTGGCCGTATACCATTAAATTTGGCATCCACTGAACTTGACGGTGTATGGACATTCATAGCAAGTCTATTTGTGTACGCTTAAAGGACTAAATGAGGTTTTTTTTTTTAACCACGCCTGCGCTAACGATATATGCTGGCGGGGCATCAGTGAGGGATGATAGGTGAGAATGAAAAGGCAGGTCAGTTAGCCTATCGTGATAAATTCACTAATGAATATATCACGATGGTTTCCAGGGGGAACGGCAAGGAGGTCGACCTGATAGTGTATATTACTAGTAATACGGTTCTAAATCAGCAAGGGGGCAGTTAGACCCCATTACTGTTAGTAATCCCAATTCCATCATTTCTTTTTGACGGTATTTTCAACAAAGAAATCCTCTGCCTCCCTTAAGGAAAAGAGTGTCAACTTATGATTAGAATTAATATCACATACCGTGAATTCTCTTATGTCCTCAGGGAAAAGTTCTCGAAGCATTAGTGTTCCAAGGTTTTCGCCGTTGTTCGAAACTTCGAAGAATTGACTTGCTTCAGCTATGAACAACAATGAAATCATACGTTTTTTTCTATACTACTTAGAATGGCAAACAAGCTGACGGCCCACCAGATGGAAAGTGGTAACCGTCGCCTATAGACATGAGCAGTGCCATGGACATAACAGAGTATACTGTTTTGCCTATGATACTCCCCATGCGTTGCTATTCCTGAGGACTCGGGTGTTATTCCTCTGTACCCTGTAAATTCACGCCAAATCCCACCCTATAAACCGAAACACAACCATGCAAACACAACTGCTTTACGGTTGAAACACGAATGGGATAGAGGTACCTAAGCAAACGACTTTTGTACAAAGTCTCCCTCTGGTACCTCCCTCTCAGTTGTGTTTGCATGGCTGTGTTTCGGTTTGAAGGGTGGGATTGGCGTGAATTTACTGGGTACAGAGGAATAACACCTGAGTCCTCAGGAATGGCAACGCATGGGGGGTATCATGGGCGAAACAGTACACTGTGTTATGTTCATGGTACTGCTCATGTCTGTAAGCGACAGTCACCACGTTCCATCAGGTGGGCTGTCAGCTTGTTTGCCATTCTAAGATGTATAAAAAAAATTAATAAAAAAAGGTACACAAATCGTATGACTATTTTTATTTTTAAATAACAATTCAATTCACTTGAGAAGGTTTGCTGGAAGAAATCTCTTATTAGAGATAGGCTCGCCTATGTACATTACGTTTAAAATTAATTGTTCTTAATATTATGTTTGTGTACAATAAATAATATATCATATGTATATATAATGTAAATGTAAGTTATGAAAAAAAACCGCCATTGAGAAATATTTTTATGCTATTTTTTTGTCAGTAGACCTCCAATGACTATTTGCTATTGTATACGTTGTAGCACAGTGTCGCCACCTTTGCAGAGTTTATGTATATTATTCTATTACAGTTCATAGCAGTCGCAGAAGCGACGGCGTGTACGACAAAAATGCAAGCTACCAGTGTTACCAGATACTATAGTATTAATTTAAAGCTATTATTATAAAATTTTAGCTAATTAATTTTATCTACTATTTACAGCCAATTCATTTTAAATATATTGCACTATGAAAAAAAAAATGTAAAGGTTTTTGTTTCTTGTCAATGTCCTTAATAAAATTCTAATTAAAAATTATAAAAGCCGTTAAAGTATTCGTGAAAAAATATTTCATATATTTATTTGATGTTTTGAGTACAAAACGTTATTTATTATAAGTACAAAAATTTGCAGAATTAATATTATTACTTTTTTTTTTAATTTAAGAGTTTCCTCTTGTCTGTGCAACTAATTCATGCGTCTTCTTCCAGCCAGCTCTATCCCAGGCCATATCCTTGATCTCCCTATATGACATGACACCTAGTGTTTCCTTTATCTGTCCCATGTAGTTATTCCTCGGTCTTCCTCTTCCTATTTTGCCCTATATTTTGCCTTCTACAATGCTCTTAAAAAATCGTCATGTCGTATAAGGTGGCCCAGCATTTTGCCTTTTCTATTCTCTATTATTTAATATTATTACTATTACACTTGAAATAAAATTAATTGGGTTACACCCACCCGAGAGTTGTCTAGTGCTCACCCCATCAGGAGTGTGAAGCTTATAGCTATGCGCAAAGATAGCTTATTACTGCCCCCCCCCCCCACTTCACTTTCACACTCTTTCTAAAA
This sequence comes from Galleria mellonella, assembly GCF_026898425.1. Taxonomy (NCBI): domain Eukaryota; kingdom Metazoa; phylum Arthropoda; class Insecta; order Lepidoptera; family Pyralidae; genus Galleria; species Galleria mellonella. The sequence continues at coordinate 36,850 of NW_026441996.1, forward strand.
AATGTTTATGGGTGCTGTTCATATTTATAGAGGATGGTCACCATTTTCCATGCGGTGGACCGTCTGTACGTTTGCCATTCAAAGCTATATCTAATCCAATTCGCATTGGGGACGGATTAGCAAACGCGTGTGTTTCCTTACCATCACCAGATATGTCGAAGGTGACTAGGCCCGCGTGTAGTCCGTCCTCGTCCGTTGCTGACACTTGATCCAGGAATTCTCCGTTCACCAGCGCCAGCAAGCCGTTCGTTGTAGCTCTCTCCTATTAACGCAGTGCAGTAACGTATTATAAAAAGTATTTTTATTTAGAAACGTAACTACTAAACAAATTTTAATGAAATTTTGATGGTACCAATCTGAAAGTATACATTTTTAAATAAAAAAAGTTCCGAATTGGTTTGTAAATGATGCAGTGATGAGGTAACAGTAATGAAAAAAACATCATCCAAGTTGTGAACCTCCTCCTTTTTTAAAGTCGGTTAAAATAAAAGACTATCAATAAAAAAACACCTAAGCAAAATAAGAACTTTGGCGGTACTCACCCTCGCAAGACGTACGGTGGTGCCGTCCGCGGGGAACACGAACTCTGGTGCGCGGTAGTTGTACGGCCGGATCTCTATCTCGTATATTTCATCGTCGAACAATTGGGGCACGCCATGGTCGAAGGCCTATGAACAGTTGCTTTGGTCTTATCCATCTAGATCAGTCATGAACTGTCTACTGTTGATCATAGGCTATTACTATTGGGAGGTTTTTCCAGTAGTTGTCAGTAGTAAAAATACTGTTCATCCCTCGATTATTATGTTCCCTTAGTGACCTCTTACGACACCCATGGGAAAAAAAGGGGTGACCCACTTTATGCCGGGACCTAGACCTTAGCAACCTATTTATATCTTTCTGCTGGACACCGTTTTCTCCCATAACGAGTTATTGTTATACGTAGATCTGCGTAAATGAAGTCCCGGCTTCAAATTCCGGGCGAGACAATATGGGAAATGAGATTTTCTGAATTGTCTTGAGTCTGGGTATTTTAGGTTGTGATTGGCATCTTATAAGACAGGGTCCTAGCTAGAGTACTGGATAAATGGTGTCATTATTAATGCTACCTACACAATACGCCTCCCCTACTTGCTGTGCCCAACAGGGTCCATAATTAAAGTTGAAATGTTATCTACTAATTACATTATGGAATGCAATAAGAAATAAATATATAAAATACGTGTGATTCTTCCTGGAAACGACGGTGGTTAATTCCTGATGAATTGAATTAGTAACAGTGGGCTAACTGATCTGACTTCACCCTCATAAAACTTTTTAAACTGGTCTATCTATCCTATTTAAGAGCTGCGCTCTTGTCGGTGGTACTGGTATCCTGCCATATTTATTTATTGACATAACTTTATTGATCAAAAGAAAATATGGTACAAAAGGTAGACATAATGCTAGTAGCATTCTCTACCAGTCAGCCTTCGGGATGAACAGTGAATTGGGATAGGCCCAATAATAAAGTACTGCGTTCGTGATTCACTGTTATATATATAAAGGTATATCTGTGTTTAGTTCAAATTAGAACTCACTCCAATATGTATAGCATACGTGCCCCAGTAGCCCTTCAAGTCCACGGCAGTGTAGAGTTGCCCGCTGACGTTGAATAGCTGTAGCATGCCGAAGAGGTCCGGGTGCTCGAGGCCGGGCCGGTCGGTGACGGTCAAGTTGTGGATTGTGTACCCGACGCGGGAGTTGTCCGTGTCCGGCTCGTCCCTGTCCGGGGCCGTGATGACTCCTTCGAGTAGTTCGCCCTGAATATTCAATTATTGAAATGCATTGTGTGGCAAGGCGAAGTAATAATCTATTGCTATGACTTATTTACTTATAATCTTATTTTTATTTTATCTTTATTTGGTCTCCCAGCAATTGTTAAAGTGATAAAATTTAATATTAAGTTTTCTATCTAATTATACATAGCGTTTTCTTTTTAAGGGAAACACAGTATGCATAACACATGGACAGTATCATGGGCGAAACAGCATACTCTGTTATGTCCATGGTACTGCTCATGTCTATAGGCCGTAAAGCTTGTTTGCCATTGTAAGTTGTATAAAAAATTGCTTATTAACAAATAAACAATAATGTACTTACTCTTGAGGCATTTAACATAGGTATTGTTTTTAAATTCAATAAATAATTACTTTACATAAACTTTTGCTGTTTAATTAAAGCATTACAGCTTTCCTACATAAATATCTTTCCATACCGAAAACAATATCCAAGTGTTGCCTGCAATTATTCAACAGTTTGCAAAAACGTGCCTGCTCTTGGTATCATGATAGTATTGGTAATTTATGGTAATATGTAGATTTTGGGATGTTATACAACATTTCCTTTACTCACGTAACTACATATACTAGTCGGTTACCATTTCCAGTCAAATAGGCACGGAAATATAAAATAGAAAATCGGCGTCATACCTCTAGAAGACTCTCAGAGACAGACCAAAAGAGGCCGTGCGGTAATTCTGGGGCGTTATCGTTCACGTCTAGAAGGATTACCAGTACTTCGGTTTCGTTTTGATTCCTCCTGCCGTCTGTAAACCATGTAAAAAGGGATGTAGATATATAATAGTATGTTAGCAATCGGCATTATGGGTATGAGAACCTACTGCTAAGAATATACTCTTGATGTTATTGATCAGTAGGTGGCCACTTTTATTTTATTCATTAATTTTGTACGCCAACTTGGGTACAACCCCCACATCTTACAAATACCTAATACTTACTTTCTGGGGGGAAAGGGATTGTTAGCAATGGAGTTTGACAGCTCCATTGCTAGCAATATGCCTTATTAGGTCGACCTCCACGTGGTTCCCCCTGGAAACCATCGTGAACAATTCTTATTGAATTCGTCACGATGGGCTAACTGACCTACTTCATCCTCACCTATCATCCTTCACTAGTGCCCCGCCGGTGTATACCTATAACACGGGTGGGGTTACCATTCCATTATCATCCATTAAAAAAAATAGTAATCCAATTTCAGAACTGATATGGTCTATAATCAGGTACACAGCATGTTTACATGGGATCTTTTGATTTGTGAGGTGAGTTGCTCGGCTGTATAAATCAATGTATAGAGTTACCTCCGCCAGATAAGAAGTTATCAGTGAGAGTCAAGAAGATGGTGTGCCTGGGCTCGTCACCGTCCCTGTCGAGGACTTCGTCAGTGGTGTAGTCCACGTACACAAGGCCCGTCTCCAGGTCCACGGAGAAGAAGTCGCGAAGACGAGGGTTCACTTGGTAATTGATTTGATAGCTCACCGTGTGATATAGCTCTGGAGATTAAACAACTTCGTTAATATATCATATCAGCCATTATTGTCCTGCTGCTGAACGTAGGCTTCCCCCATTTGGGCAGCTTTGCCAGTAGCTGCCATGTTTCTTAGGCGGTTTGGCAACCGCAGTTAGATTTTTAGTAACGTTTTATGTGGAGCGCTGCTGTCCATCTCTCGATCATTCCCTGAGTCGCCTGTTATGACACCAACGGAAAAGGAAGAGGCGGCCTATTCTATACTGGGACCACATAGACGATTTTTAGTGTATGATGCCTCCATATTGAGGAAAGATTTGTATGTTAGTGATTCGTGCATCTATCGTTGCTAACTTCAATAAGATAAGGAATATTTCTTAAGTGTCCAATGTTCGACCATGCGACTTTTGTTGAAAGATTGGTTTTCAATTGCTTATTGACTTCATAATGATCATACATTAAAGCAAGCACTCCAAGAAACAGCAAAATGTTGAATTTACATAATAGCTTCACTCTCGTGACCTATCCGGTCACAGTTGTATACCCTAAATAAATAATAGCCTACGTCTTTCTTTCACTCAAATTGTTAGCATCTTTACATTTAGTATACCAATATTTTATTATATTTGCATCATAACTGTTGCCAAGTGCCACTGTTGCTGATTTGATTTAACTACAAAATGGTGATTTGTCATTTCCGGAAGAATTATTTACCCGCCAAAATAATCGGCATAAAAACTAGAAGTAACGTCCAACAGTGAACAGTTGTGGATTGAACATTGATCAGTAAAGACGTATAATTTGGTAAGTCGCTTTAATACAAATGTATTTTAATTGCAAAGTTGTGGAACTGTTAATACATGAGTTGGATTGCCCTATAATGACACGAGTTTTATTTCATAACCATCGACCTCTTAAAAAATATTATAGTGTATAATACTAAATTTTCATAACATTTTGTTGTTTTGTTAAGCCGTCAAGAGGGAAGAAAACCTTTTCTAAATTTATAATGTTATTAGAAAGGAAGTATATAATAAGGCAGCAAAGATATTTGTATTTACGCACCATCTCTGTCAAGATCACTGGACACTATCTGGACGACTTCGTCACCGTGGGTCGCGTTCTCGTATATCCATACAGTGGTGTTAAACTTGGAGATCTCCGGCTGTGGCCACTTGTTGTTCGTATCCGTAATTTGAATCGTGATCTGAACCAGACATACATGTTTTAGATTCTAGCGTCAATGATTTATGTACTTTGTTGTTAGTTAGTTTGTTTATCCAGGAATTTACGCACTTAGTTTCGTGATTGAGGGATAGGTGAGAATGTGGTTAGGCCAACCAAACTACATTATTCCAAATAGCTAGAAAGTTACAAGTCTCTGGTAAGGAAACAGTCGATCCAAGGACTCGCATCCGTTCTTCGTTATTATTCGTTTAACTTTGTTGTAGTCCACCTATAATTCAGTTGGTAAGCAGCCAGCTAGCATACTGTGTTTCGGTTGGGAGGCATAACAAAGCAATCTACTAGGTAAGCTGTGAGTCAAGATTGTCGTGTTCCGGTTTAAAGCATGAATTCTGGGCAGTGAAATTACTCTGGTGTTGCAAGTGTTTGATAAAGTAACCCTACTGACACATAAGCTTGACTGGTATTCTTATTAAAAGATTTTTGAAAATGAGATTTCTCACGTCTCCGTCTGTGTTCCACTCGGTGTCGTCGGGTGGGCACTCGGTTCTGTTCTCCGCGTAGCACCCGTCGCTGGCCGTGACCGTGTAGTACAGCTCGTACCGTGGCGGGGTGTCTGCGTCGATCGCTTCGTTCGCGTCCACCTGGAGCTGTCCCGTGTAAAAGTTGATCTTCACAAGGTCTTCTGGAGTGTTGTCTCGAGCACTATAAGAAGATACCGTTACTATAGCTATATCCTACAGCTTTGCCCGTGTGAATCATCATATAAATTATTCCATGTTCTAAGAAATTTTACCATATCATATACATATTCAAATTCAAATTCAAATTCAAATTCAAAAATCATTTATTCATGTAGGACATTTTAGCCGCTTATGAACGTCAAATTTTTACATTATAATTTTATTTTTTTCCCTACCGTCCAGTTCGGTATATAGATCCAACTGAGAAGAACTGGCAAGAAACTCAATTGAATTACTTTTTTTAAAAGCCAGTTTATTTACAATGTATATTTATATAGGTGTCTATGTCTAACATTAAATGAAAATTCAGTGCATGAACAACTATTGCCATGCACACTCGTCATTCAAGTAATCGTTTAGTGAGTAATAGGCTTTGCTCAGTAAATATGATTTAACAGATGTTTTGAATTTATTTAAGGGTAATTCCAACATATCCTTTGGTATCTTATTGTAAATTTTTATACCTATTCCCATAAAAGACCTATTAACTTTTCTAAACGATACTTGGGGACAGCAAGTTTGTCTTTAAATCTAGTATTAATATTATGAATATTGCTGTTTTTTGGAAATAAGTCAAGATTTTTATGAACATATAGAATATTTGAATATATAAATTGAGAAGCAACGGTGGAATATTTGCCTCTTTGAATTTCTCTCTTAATGAGTCACGACTCTTCATACAGTAGATCGCTCGAACGGCACGTTTTTGTAATATGAATATATTCTTAATATCTGCCGCTTTTCCCCATAGTAATATTCCATAAGAGAGTAAACTATGAAAATAACTAAAATAGACTAATCTAGCAGTATCAGTATCAGTGTACTGTCTAACTTTACGCACGGCAAAAGCTGCTGAACTTAGTTTCGCTGCAAGGCTTTGAATTTGTGCACCCCATTGTGTTTTATTATCTAGTGTGATTCCTAGAAAGACAGTAGAGTCTATAAATTCGAGAGATTCGTCATTTAATTTAATATTGCAATTAGTATTAAAACTTTTAGCTAGAGAGAAATTAACACATTTTGTTTTTTAGCGTTTAACATAAGATTGTTAGTTGTAAACCAGTGCAGGAGACGCCGCAAAGCACTATTTACATCGTCATAATTATTAGTCATTCTATTAACTTTAAAAATCAATGAAGTATCGTCTGCAAACAATACTATGCCGCATCTATCCTGCATGGCATATGGGAGATCATTAATGTAAACTAGGAATAAAAATGGACCGAGAATAGATCCTTGAGGTACACCCATTTGCACAAGTGACCCGTCAGGCGTAGCGTTGCTAATCTTCAATTTCTGTATTCTATCAGATAGATAAGATTTTATTAAATTTAAAGCATTGTCTTTGACGCCATAAAAAGCAAGTTTTTTTAGCAATGTATTATGATCAACGCAATCAAAAGCCTTAGAAAGGTCACAAAAAACACCTATCACATCCATTTTAGTTTCCCATGCAGCAAATACGTGTCTAAGCAACTCTGCACCTGCGTCTGTAGTTGAACGACCTTTGGAAAAACCGAATTGACTATTGTGGATTAAATTATTTAAATTGAAATAACTGACAAGTTGCATAAGGATTATTTTTTCAAAAATTTTACTGAGTGCTGGGAGTATGGATATAGGTCTATAATTTATTGGGTCACTCTATCTCCAGATTTAAAAAGCGGTATGATTTTACTAATTTTCATTATGTTAGGAAATTTACCTTAAATCTATACATTTATTGAAAATAAAAGCAAGAGAGGGCGCAATAATTTCCATTATACTATCCAGTATTTTAACAGATATACCCCATAGATCCTCTGTTTTTTTATTATTAAGTTGTTTGAATATTTTCATTATTTCTACTGATGATGTATGTCTAAAGTTAAATACAGCTGATGACTTGCTAACATTGTCTGTTAGTAAAGTTTCAGCAGCAGACGGGGAAGATTTTAGAGCCTGTGTCGTAATTAATGGAATATTAGTAAAATAAGATTCGAATGTATGCGCGACCTCTGTGTCGGAATTTACCAATTTGTTATTAATATTTAAAGCTATTTTGCTATTTTGAAAATTAACTTTTCCAGTTTCGCTATTTATTACTTTCCAAGTGGCTTTTATTTTATCTTTAGATTTAGTTATTATTTTACCTAAATAGAGAGACTTAGCTGTATGACAAACCTTTTTAAATATTTTCGAATAAGATTTTACATGTTCATGAAATAAGGGATCGGATATATAGCTTCGTTTTTCGTAAAGTTCGTAAAGATTAGCCCTAGACTTATAAATACCAAACGTGGCCCAGTCACAAAACTTTGATTTTACACTAGTTGAAAATGGTTTTTGTTTTAAATTCACTGCTAGCTTCATGTTCAATTAAATTAAAAATATGTTCACATACAATGTCCGGGTCATATTGAGGTACTATGACACTAGATATTTTATGTTCAATTTTATTTTTAAAACGTGCCAAATTCTTTTGTGTTATTTGTCTGCATGTAATTGTTTGAGTCCCTTTGGATCCCTTAGTTTCAATTATAACTTTTTGTCCGTAATGATCAGATCCAAGACAGTCGAAATTCATTTTCACCTTTACTTCACAATTACAAAAAACATTATCTATACAAGTGGCAGAATTTCCTGCGACCCTAGTGGGTTCTAAAAAAGATTGTGCAAATTAAATGATTTAAATAAGTTAATCAATCTTAAGCTTATTGAGCATTCCGATAATAAATCAACATTAAAATCGCCACATACAAATAATGTTTTATTCCTCCGTGCGACTCGTCTCAATGCTTCCTCCATAGCCAGTTCAAAAGAATAATATAACTATAGAATAATATAACATAGTTTTCCAATATCTATTCAAAACCATTTTTATGCGATATTTTATCTATATATCTATCTTCGGAAACTTTCGTATTTGTAATTAGTAGTAATGTATCTCCTACTGCTTTTATTAGATTAGAGTTAAAAAAAAAAACAGTGTCAATAAAAGAAATTTAAACATGTCTTCTTACCGTATAGTATATCGGACTTGGTTATAGAGTGGCCCATCAATATCTGTGGCCAGTACCGAACCAATAACGGTCCCGCTGGGGGCCATCTCCGTCACCCTGAACACCTGCTCAAAAGGGTCCCGTCCACCCATAGCGGCTCATTGTCGTTCATGTCTATTATAGTTATGGTGAATGTAGCTGGAAGCAATACAGAGTTTCGATTATTATTTGATAGTTTTCACAAAAAAAAATTTTTTTTTGATGAAATTAATTATATAGGAATATAGTGAAAGTAATTCTTTTTCAATTAAGAAAAAAAAAATTAATATCGGTTCACAGTTTGCGAAGATATCAGGTAACATACATATGTACAAAAATTTAAGATTTTTGACTACAGAAAATAATTTAAGACTTTTTTTTTCCACAAAAATAACATCGACTCGTGGCAAAATCAGTTGTTTTAATTTAAAACTCTAAACTACTAAACCGATTTTGATAAAACTTTTAAGAAAACTTATAAAACTAATCAGAACATATATGCTTTCAGATAAAGAAAGAATATTCTAAATAGGTTTATAAATGACGGAGTTATGAGGTGACAAACATAAAAATAATACAATCGATTTGAGAATTGCCTCTATTTCAACCGACTTCAAAAAAGGTGTTAAATTATTTTGAAGTCACTTAAACACTTATTTCACCTCTAACTTACATTCATCATACGGATCTCCATGTATGGTGTTCAGATCCGTAACCCTTACAGTAAGGTATAAGACTTCGAATTCTTCATAGTCGATGGTGACATTATGGCGGATTTCTCTCACGACCACACGTCCTATGGCGTCGCCGTGGTTATCCTCGTTGGGGTATAATGTTTCGATGTACACACAACTGGACAAAATGTTTTGTTTTATAATGCATATTTTATTATCGGTGGTTTTGCGGGGTCTACTTGAACAATTATCATTGCTAATATTTTTTCGATAAATAGTAAATATGCATTTGTGTGTTTAGATTAGAAAGCAAGGCATAAAATCTTGGTTTTCAAGAATAAAATGATATTAAATGTGTTAAGCTGTGTGATACTAAATGTGATATCACTCACAGCAAATAGGCAACATCCTTGAGGAGGTGGGCGTTGACAGCCACGACACAGTTATTTTTAACTAATGTGGCTGTTATCGTACACTACCCTACAATTGTAATTTTTTATGATTCCAATAAATACATTTTTAATAATTTTTGAAAAATTGTCCGTTAGAAAGCAAGACATAAAATCTTGGTTTTCAAGAATAAAATAATATTATGTAAGTGTGTTAAACTGTGTGATACTAAATGTGATATCACTTATAGCAACTAGGCAATATTATCCGTTGGATAGGCTGTCAAATTATTAAGTATTTTAAGTTGTTAAAAAAATATTGGGCATTAGATTCAAATTTCAGTTAGTCTTATTTTAGCTGATGAATTGTATCTATGTCATTATTAATAATTTAGCGAGCATCGTGTTCAGTGCTATACTATCTATATCAGTGGTATATATATTTTTCGAAAATTCGAAGTTGGCTGACACTATAAAATCCATCTTATTCTCTGGTGATTGGAAACATCGATAAAAATATCAAATCAGTATAGGTTGTCAGTAGTAAAAATCAGTAATTTCGATAGGCTATAGTCGATAAATGACTGTAATCATCCCATTAGAAATTGTAGTCGTGAGCATAATATTTTTTTATTTTATAACCTAACCCCTTAATTAATAAAAACGTGGAACGTCTTATAAATCCATTTTAGCTGTTGAAGTGTTTTGTCTTTGCCTTTCGCGCTAAATTCCAAAATTGATAAAACACTAATAGTTACAACGGATTTGTAGGACGTGTTAGTTTTTATAAATGAATAAATGAAAACTCTTTATTGTTCCCTTCAAAGGTTGATAAAAATTATAAAGATTAACAATATGTACACAAACAAAGTGAATTACATAAACTTTATTACATAAAAGCAAGATAAAGAGTTAACAATCGGTGGCCTTATCGCTAAATAGTGATCACTTCCAGACAACTTTAGGATGGAGAGGAATATTTAAAATTATGTCTGGTTTTGACCAGAACATACTTTGGCATAACAGAAAAAAATATGACCAAGTGTTAATCTGAAACTTACCCATGATACTCAGCAGGATCAGTCTCCCTCCCCTGCTTGGTAGCATAAGAGGATTCCCAATCTATCTCGAACACGAGCTCCGCTGTAGTATCAGGGTCCGAAGCGTGGATCTCACTACTGATTTCGTAGCCTTCAGGTACGTTTTCTTCTACATGAGGGCTTCCACGTGGCTAAAGCAAGTATAAGAAGTTATCATCATCATATCAAGCGTTAAATGTTCACTGCTGAACATAGATCTTCCTCTTGCCAGTACTTGTGACGCTTGGTAAGCGTGTTGGCTTTGATAATCTATAAGAGGGATGCAGCTACCCATTCCTCGATCAATAATGATATTCTTGCAAAAAAGTGAAATGGACTTGGAGAAACCTGGGTATTTTTTAGAAAATGTGGGTAGAATATAGATGACGAGAATATAGGTGATGGGATAAGAGAAAAGAGAGGAAAGTAGAATACAAATGACTTTTTTCGTCGTTTACTTTGTGGCGCTCGGCAAAACGATACAAGTTTGTGATTGGGTAAAAATCTTGGAAATCGTATCGATTTGGAGAAAAAATATTTTACGTTTTTTTTATACAACTTAGAATGGCAAACAAGCTGACGGCCCACATGATGGAAAGTGGTAACCGTCGCCTATAGACATGAGCAGTACCATGTACATAACAGAGTATACTGTTTCGCCCATGATACCCCCCATGCGTTGCCATTCCTGAGGACTTAGGTGTTATTCCTCTGTACCCAGTAAATTCACGCCATATCCCACCCTTCAAACCGAAACACAGCCATGCAAACACAACTGCTTCTCGTTTGGGAAAAATCTAAATTTGCATCTGACATACCTGTTTACAAATAATCTACAGCATAAATATAGAGTTGTAATTAAAAAACGAAAGAAAGCTCACCAGTCGCAGCGTGGGCGGCGTGTTGTTGATGTCAATCAGCTGTATTACCAACTGCGAGGTGGCCGTGTTGTACGGCTCGCCGAGAGTGTCATCTGCGCGGATCTAAAAAGGGATATATCATTTCCACCATATGCTGTATATTATTACTATTAAATCAGGCGTTAAGTGCCCACAGCTGAATAGAGGCCTCCGTAATAAAGGGAGTTTTGTCAGTAGTTGCCATACATGAGGTTGGTAACCACAGTTAGCCGTTGGTGATGCTTTAAGAGGGACGCTGCTGGCTATCTTTTAACCATTAAATTTGGTCGCCTCTTACGATACTTACGGGAAAGAAAGGCGTGGCCCGTTCTTTGGTGGGACCACATAGCGTATATAGGAAGATACAATATCTTTTTTAAGTTTATTTTTATTAATTCATTCATATGCATATATGAAAGAAGAAGAACTAAATTTGACTGGCTTCTTTTTTCAACGGATTAAAGTAGAATAGTAGACCCACCTTTGTTAATGTTATACAATAGCAAGTCACCTGTGTTGTGTGAAATCAGGTTAGCTCAGTGTAGCTAATTTTTTAAACATAATTTCTAAGTTAGTTAGCAATGGGGACTAACAGTTCCATTTACATGTTTTTCCCCCCAATTGGACATGATTTATCTATCTATACATAGTCAAAGCTATGCATGATATAAATAATACATTTACTGGTACAAGAAGTCAAAAATTTTACACAGGCGCTTTATGAGTGAAGATACTATATGTACTATTTTATATGAAGCTGCCAGAAGGTGAAGTATTCAGCTTCCCAGTTATCAGTAATATAATTTATTGGATCCATGTTTCTATTATATCCTTTTTCCTCTTACCTGTACAAAGAGCTCGTTTTGTCTATGGTAGTTGAAGGAATCGTTGGCTAAAACGTAAATTTCTCCAGTCTCTGGGTGTATTTCCAAAAAGTCCACTGCGTTTCCCATGAGACTGTGTCTGTGTAACAGAGATAAAATTATTTATAAAACCTAAAATAAACTAGCTGTTGATGACGGCATATATTAAGAATAAATTTATATGCATTGACACAAGAGGCAGGCTGGCTTTGGATTTGAAATTCGAATGTGTTCGACGATATATATATAGCAATCTAAGTATTTATATCAAAGTGTAGCAACGCATGAATTATCTGTTAATTAAAAAAAAATTATCAATTTACAATATTTTTAATTCGACTATTTAGTCGTCGTCGTAAAACGTCTGTCATATAACAAGTTATATTTAAAATATACTTGCCACTAAAAATTCTGCACCTAGTTACTTCAAGTTTGTTTCTAAAATTTTCAAATACTTTTGGAGTCCAAATTTTTAGTATGTAATAATTAGAATCTACTTGAATGATTAACATTTTAGTTTGTTATCATAGCACTTTTAAAATAACCATTTAGATATACATAAATTTGTTCAATTGTTATCGAAATTTATCAGTTAATTCTGACGTTGCCAGCCACATTTCATATAAGCTTCAGTACGAATGGTTAGAAGTTACAAGAGTTAATTTTTATTTATTCATCACATAAATGATGACATATATATCGAGTCGAGATATCGAGTGAATCGCTCTAAAACTTACACAACTTTGTCATCAATGTCTCTATCGTATGCCCTCACGGTCGCTACATAGAAACCCTGCCCTTCGGTTTCATTGAAGGAGACCTCTTGAATAGTGTCGTTAAAAATTGGCAACTCGTCGTTCCAGTTAATCAAATTAATAAAGACAGTGGCGATGCCTTTAAAATCTGGGTTGTTCAAATCCGTTGCTATTACCTGTAATTTGTTCAATACTTGACATTTTTTTCTTTAAATATGAATGATATTAAATATTATTTAGATCCTGTCAGAATTACATGAAATTAATATTAAGTTAATTTAGAAAACAAGGGTTTAGCTTTGCCCTAAAAAGAGCAAAACCCTGATAGTATGACATTACACTTTAATGCATTGCAAGTCGATCTCCGTGGTGATTCAAGCGACAGTTGTCACGTAACTTTTTTAATTCTCTGTCTTTTCGAATGGATACCCGAGGAGAGTTTGTTATACAATCACGAATAATTCTAATTGTAATGAGGAAACTTACATGTAATGTTATATGTTGGAATTCTTCAACTTCATAGTCAAGCATGCTGTGGTTCACTGTGCCCATAATAAAAGTCTGACGCTGATAGCCCACTTCGGGAGCTACGTAAAACGCTGACGCAGCATGCGGGGGATTGACATCTTCTAAATGCACTCTGTATTGCGCGTTCTCACCCTGAAAAAGTAAATTTACGTCAAGTATTTTATTTTAATTTATTTTATTTACACTTTATTGTATACAAAAAAATTACAAAGATATAAAATATATTTAATAAAGATGTACAATAGACGAGCTAAGTATGTTACTTGTAATAGTGGCGATCCCGTACAATGCATTGTAAAACGACTCCCCACTAGATATAGATGACTCGGGACCGTTCCTTAATGAATTGATGACGAACGATGATTTTACTTGTTAATGATTACACCAAAAATTTACTTGTAGATGTCCTACGTTTATAAGAGGATACTCTGCTTAGTATTGGGACATTCATGAATTAATATCAAATTAGATTATGTTCGTTGATTAAAAATTAACATTAAGGGACCAAGCTATTCTTTTTTCATCGACATCGTCGTCTTATCTAAGCCGTTTTCTCTCTACTGCTGCACATAGGTCTCCCCTATAGCCACAAAAACAGTAAATTTTTCCATATTAGAAGATAAATACCAAATCTCTGTCATGAAATCCTATAGGTTCGTCAAATGCGAGCGTCAGTGCCGTCTCTTCCAATATGTCTATGTAATATTCCTTCTGCAACGGCACCGGTCGTTGGTCGTTTATATCATTCACTATTATTACAACAGGATCTTCTGTCGCCAAAGTCTCATTGTCACACTTGTATGCTATTATGGATAATTGAAAAATTTCTCTCTCTAGTGCATCTCTGTCTATAGGAGAAACGTGAAAAATGGCACCGCTACGACCGCCCTCGATGGTTTCAATAGAAAAAAACGTGTCTGTAAAAAGAAAGGAATATTTTATTATTCTTTTTAGTAGCAGATATCAAAATCTTATTAATAAAGATTAAAATAAAAAAACAAGAGACACTAAAAAGAGAAAGAACAAAATGGATTATATATATATATATATATATATATATATATATATATATATATATATATATAACAAAATGGCTTAGAGCAGCAGTGATAGATAATTGATGAGGATGAAAGCAGGTCAGTTAGCCCATCCTTATGAATTCAACTAGAATTGGCCGCGATGGTTTCCAGAGGGAATCACGTGGAGGTCGACTTGACAGGCTATATTGCTAGTAAAGAGGCTATTTGACCCCATAACTAACAATCCTTTTCCCCCCACTATTGAGGTCTGATATGATGATGATGATATCGTCATAGTTGTAGAATACTGACGGATCTGACAAATATTAAATATACAGATCTGTCAGTATTCTACGACTATGACGATGTAAGTGGGTAGATATATCCATTACTAGTTACCATTGGGCTCCGTCTTTAATTTGTAGCAAATAGGTTTGTCGATGCCGGTGTCCCCGTCGACCGCTTGCACCGTGAACTCCTGGTAGGTCTTTTCATCGAATTGCTGCACCGCGAAGATCTCAATCCATCGAGGAACCCGGTGTTCCACATTTATGACTTGCACCATTATAGTCACCGTGTGGTTGTTAGGATAAGAATCCTGAATGATAAGTTATTTGAGTGTAGGTATATATATATATATATATATATATATATATATATATATATATATATATATATATATATATATATATATATTTTTAGCATCAGAAGTGGAAAATAATTAAAAAAAAAGAAGACGGTAGCAACACAAATGATTTAATACTTATTATTACAAAATTATAACAATTTTATAAAGATATTTAAATAATAAATCGAACAAATCACCAATCTTAAGTAATTAAAATAATAATAAACCGATTACAGCAAAACACGTCACACACACCGTCTGCGCTCCTCGAGAGTTGGCGAACGAAAAAGACCAATGCTATGAACTACCCGGTTTTTATAGGCTTGGCTCCCCACTCCTTGCCCCACTCCTTGTTTGTAGTAGTCTTAATATCTAACACGGCCTATCCTGACGTAGAGTCGTCCTCGACTCTAGCATCTTCGTCAGTGCTCGATGATAGACACAGGTCTTCCTCTAAGACGTTCTGTGGCGTGCAGGTGCTTCCTTGTGATCCCGATGGTCCTGCTATAGGATCACTATCATCAGAGTTATCTGAAACATATATGAATCATACACACAAAAGCTCGCGTCTTTATCACATTCATTCGTCTATCTTTCACTCGTTATTTAATGTAGGAAAATTAATTCACTTTCATATTTCAATCATAAAAGGTCTGGGTTATAAAGAGCTCAACTTGGGGACATAGTGGTAGGTTCTTCTCTTCTCTGGGCTGTTCGAAGTCCAAACTGGCAGAGTTGCTACATCTGTGAACAAATCAGGCAAAGGGCGTCCCCAGTGCCTGCATCAGCAGAGGCATCACTGAATCGCTTGCTGATACCCGTAAAATCTTTACACACCATTGTAAAGCTTTACGTCACCAGTCAGACAGAGGCATCGCTGAATCGCTTGCTCTGACCGGTCCGGGATGGAGGCATCACTGAATCGCACATCCCAATGTACCGTGTACATTTGATTTAGAAGACACACCATATGAGTCTAACAGGTTACCAACCAGCACAATGTTTATAACTCAGCCAGCCACTGTGTATGAGTGTAGTGAAACAGGGAGGTTATTTTAATGGGTTAGTATTAGTCAGTGGAGGGCGAGCTTGATATGTGTGTATGATGTAATTTTGTGACTGCCTAAGATACAAACATGTACATACAAAATAGTAACCGTCAACTTACTTGCAAAAAATGAGGCGCACGTTTCGGGACACCATTCCCCGTGCCACTGAACCATGTATTCTGCTGCCGCTTGTGTAGTCTTCCCGTATGACCCACTCAACAATTTCAACTCATAGCGGCCACTAGGCAAAATCCTGGTGACTTTGTACGGTCCTCGCATTCCTGGGTCCAACTTACCCGTTGATTGCGAGTATTTAATGACAAACACTAAGTCATTGACTTTAAAAATACGAGGTGCACACCGATTTCGATTAACGTAATTATTTTGACATTCCCGATTTTTCTCCAATAATTCGTTGGCCCTCGCCCTTCGAATTTCGCGCCAACCTTCCCTATTACATAAAGATCCTTCCACTGCTA
Organism: Galleria mellonella; assembly: GCF_026898425.1. Taxonomy (NCBI): domain Eukaryota; kingdom Metazoa; phylum Arthropoda; class Insecta; order Lepidoptera; family Pyralidae; genus Galleria; species Galleria mellonella. The sequence continues at coordinate 53,463 of NW_026441996.1, forward strand.
CGTCTCGTACCAGTAAACGGATAAGTGGCGTCGTTGCTTCAGTGCCAACAAGCAGGTTCAGAGCTGACGTCTGTGTCGTCATTTGTTTGGTAATATTCAAGATGAGTTGAAGCCGCCATAGCTGATCTGACTATGACGCCATCTTATGGTTGGCTTCGATTCTAATCATGTTAAGTACGGTCCGCACGTACCGTTCTATCTGACCGTTAGAGTGATGCATCTCAGGTGTTATATAATGTATTGAACAACCGAGTTCGGAGATGAACTTAGTAAAAATGGACGATTCAAACATTCGCCCACGGTCTGTTACTAATAATCTTGGTACACCGAATAATGATATAGCATTAGTGAGTATACGTACAAGTTCGCCTGCGTCTTGCCTATGTATTGCATATAACATACAAAACTTTGTAAAAGCATCTACTATTAGTAACACAAATCTATAACCGTTGGACTCGGGCAATGGTCCTAAAGCGTCTAAGTGCAAAGTATCAAAAGGGGTGTCTGGCTTTTTCCATGAAGTTATTAGCTGGTGTGGAGCCCTGGGTACACGTTTTTTTGGATAAACATACTAAACAATGCGTAACGTATTTGTTAACAAATTGTCGTAATCCAGGAAACCAAAAATGTTTAAGTATTAAATCTAGAGTTTTGTCCGCGCCTATATGTTCGTGTCCGTCATGAAATATTCTCAACAAACTTAACCGATGCCCCTTTGGTATAAAACAAAGTAGTCCCGGTTCATCGCCTACTGGAGAATAGCGATAATTAAGGGATTAAAAATAGCTAATATGGGTTCACTGGTTAGATAAGTTATGATTTCCTGACGCGCACGTTCTTGCTCCGGTGTCCAACAAAAGTCAATATTTTTCTTAGTTAGGCGTGATATGAAAGCGGTTTTGGTTGCATAATTTTTTATGTAACGTCTAAAATAACCTGACAAGCCTAAGAACTGCCTAACCTGTTTAACGTTTGCGGGAGCCGGGGCGTTCACCAGTGCTTTCACCTTACTGGGGCTCGGCCTAACCTGACCTTGGCTCACCATACGCCCTAGGTATTCTACTTGCATCGAGAGAAAGGTACATTTCCGCAAGTTAATAGAAAAGCCCGCATTTGTCAGAGTCGTTAACACGTCTCTCAACAGGTTAATACCTTCTTCGACTGTGTGACTCATCAGTAAGACGTCATCTACGTAAACTAACACATTACCAGCCTCAATATGTTTGCGAAGGGTTTCGTTAATGATACAATCGGAGAGTTAGTCAATCCGTAGGGCATCTTTAAATATTCAAAATGACCCTCTGGAGTGACAAATGCCGTTCGGTGTATAGATTTCTCATCTATTTGGATTTGATGAAAGCCAGTAGCCATATCTAAACTCGAAAAATATTTAAAGTTCTAATCTAATCGATCTATATGGTCGTCAATGAGAGGCATAGGATAACGGTCTCTAACAGTTACTCGATTTAATGCTCGGAAGTCAACGCACATTCGATCGCTGCCATCTTTCTTTTTCACAAGAAGAATGGGACTAGCATATTCTGAATTTGAATCGCGAATGATACCTTTTTCTTTTAAATCATGTACTATTTCACGAACTTTGAGTTTCTCTTGATGTGATAATCTATACGGTCTATAAGCTATAGGAGTATCATCCTTAACGACAATACTCATTTTGCCTGTAGTAACAGTTGTTGAAGCTGTACCAGATATCAAATAATTTGAAAAGTCATTAATCACTAACATGAGCAAATTGCGATCATCACCTTGAAGAGGTGTATTGATTTGGTCTTTTGTATTGGGGACTACCGTATTTACTTGCTGTTGTGTCATAGGTGAACGCGTTAAATATTGTTTATCTTTAGACCTAACATAAGTGACACTATCGCGATTAAGTATATCCGTACCTATTATCAAAGGAAATGCGATGCATGACTCTGGAACGACTACAAAATCCGCTTCAAGAGTAATTTCATCAAATTCGATAGTCAACGTTACATAAGAATTGGCATGAATTACTGTTGCACTGATTCCCTTTAACGCACAATTAATAGGTTTTAATTCACATGAAAAATATTTTACTACCCCGGATGATATAAGCGAAATATTCAAGGCGCCACTATCAATGAGTGCATCAACGGGAATACCCTGTATTACCGCTGTTACTACGTCTTTGCTTCGAGAGGGATCCGTTAACAAAAGGGTAGTGCATAAATTTACGTTTCGTTTATTACGCATGTTCGATCTTTCTTTCGCGAAACAATTTTCCTCGCGATGGCCCGGTTTCTTACAAAAGTCACATTTTGTGGTTTTGTATTCCGAAGTGACAGATCGCTGCGTAGATTCAGAAGAATCAACAATAGCGTGGGTAGAAACAACAGTGTCCTTTGGCTTTTTCGTGCAATTCAACCTTTTATGTCCAGACTGACCACAGTTAAAACACCTAAGGGGACCTTTCATATGATTTAAAGGTAAGGGGCGCTTTCCTAGATTATTTCTTGTTGCCGTACTATTGCTAGGTTTAACGTAAATATTAAGAAACGACACTATGTTGTCGCAAGTCAAATTAGCATTCGCTGCGGCGGCTCGGATTTGAGGGTCACTAATACCGCGTATGATTATTAGTGTCATGAGCTCCTCACTTAGTCCCTTTACTACACGTAAACGTAATAGGCTACGTCGAGCGTATTCAGCATAAGTACAAAATTTTTCGGAAGTTGTTTTCATAATATCGAATAGTATATTGGCATAGTCAAGTGTACGCGGACAAAGTGGTTTAAATTCTTGTAGAAAATTGGACCATGTCCTTTCATTAGTTACCCACTCGTCTAACCAAGTGCGCGCGTCACCCCTGAGGCATTTCGATACACGTGACAAACACTCCGAATCACTCCACCCGTTAGTATCCTTAGCGCGTTCAACCTCTGCACACCATACCTCGATATTATGAAGTGAGGGATCAAAACTAGACACAAAATAGGGTTGCGACCGTTGTGAACTAATAGATTTAATCGCGTCTGCTAATGCTTGCGTACTATCTACTACCCTATCTTCGCGGAAAGCTTGATCAACATTGTTAATAATAATATCGGACCGGGATGTGTCCAGTTGGCGATCCCCAGGTGGGGTAGTCACATGAATGGGAATATTCGATACGTTATTTTGCTGTACTTTAGTTACGGTGACATTCCTACTTGGCGTAGAACAGTTAAATGTTACATCGGAAATGGTGGGTAATTCGAGATTATGTTGACAAGTATTATCACTATGATTATTTGTGGAATAGTTTTTTTCTAATGTATTTAATCGCGTCAATATCGCTTGTAAGGTTTCTTGCATCGAATTATGGGATACTATGGGTTGGCGAGGAGGCGTGTTAGTACGTTTATTCCGTAACCTAGGCTGTGATGTTTGCATCCTATCTCGCGATCTAGTAGGTGATCTATAAGTCGACCTATGGCGTGATCTAACATGCGATCTACTATGCGACCTATCACGCGATCTACTATCACGGTCGTGTCGACGCGTCTTGCTGCGCGACTGACTCTGCTTATCACACATAATGTTAAACAACAATTGTTCATGCACATATAGGAAATATAAAAACAAAAGAAGATTGGTGCTTTGTTGATCTTATATTAAACAGATCGAAAGTTATAGTGGGCATTTAAGTTCTTTATCCCACTTCTGATTTTAGCATCAGAAGTGGAAAATAATTAAAAAAAAGAAGACGGTAGCAACACAAATGATTTAATACTTATTATTACAAAATTATAACAATTTTATAAAGATATTTAAATAATAAATCGAACAAATCACCAATCTTAAGTAATTAAAATAATAATAAACCGATTACAGCAAAACACGTCACACACACCGTCTGCGCTCCTCGAGAGTTGGCGAACGAAAAAGACCAATGCTATGAACTACCCGGTTTTTATAGGCTTGGCTCCCCACTCCTTGCCCCACTCCTTGTTTGTAGTAGTCTTAATATCTAAAAATATATATATATATATATATATATATATATATATATATATATATATATATATATATATATATATATATATATATATATATATATATATATTAGTAGAGTCATATGGGGTAAACGTACGCATTTTTTAGTTAATTGCTTCCAGAATAAAAGATTTTGATAATTGAAAAGAAAAAAACTTTTATTTTAATGTTATAAACATTTGAGAAGAAAAACAAAATATAAAATTTTAATTCTAACAATAACTATTAGTTTTATTTAATCATTTAATGAACAAGGGAAACGCGGGTTTTTACCCGCATCGGCGGGAAAGTATCCGCACACCTTCGGTTAAGTGTACACACGTAAACTTAATTTGCTATTGCACAAAAATCACATGTGAATGTACCCTCTTCGTAACTTGTACAGGCGTCGTGCCATCAAGGTAACAGATATAACTTTATGGCTTTGTATCTCTAAAACGTCTACTGTGCTTATAGAGTTCAAAGAAGGTATATTTCGAGCTATAGCATCAGCAGATAGATTACACATATCAGTGTCTGCAGATGGTGCCAATTCTGCTTCTGTAAATAAATCGTCTTCCACGCACAACCATTCTTTGGAATCAACTTCCAGCAGCAGTGTTTCCGAACCGATACGACAACATAACCTTCAAGAAAAGAGTATATTCCTTTTTAAAAGGCCTGCAGCACACCTGCAATGCCGATGGTGTTGTGGATGATCATGGGCGGCGGTAGTCACTTACCACTGGCTTGAATGATTGTCAATAATCAGTAGTGGTGAAGTGCATTCCTTGAAGTGTACCAGCCACTGAAAATATAAGTCCGCGTTGGTGAATCCGGAATCAGATGTCATGCCAATACTACCAGCCGGAGCTCCGTCCATAAGTTCACCCTTCATTCTTTTTCGAGGAAAAATAAATGCAGGCGGCACATAATTTCCAGTTGCATTAACACAATAAACTACGGTTATAGTTTGACCACGTTCTCCGGAAACAATTTTGTCAACTAGAAGGCAAACAAATATGACTGGGTAAGTATACGCATTTTAATTAATGCGGACACTTACCTCAACCCATTAAAGCAAATAAAAATAATAAAATTTCGAAGTATGACTTACTTTAGACAAAATAAATAGATTCACACAAAATATTGAATAACTTCTGTTCTCAGTCACTTTATTATACAATCAGACTAATAACATTGCTTCAGTAACTATGCAAATTAATTTTAAAGAAAAAAATAACAAATCCGTGCAAAAGCAATACTGCTGTATAAGTTTCTACAGCATTGTGCAGCAAACCTGTGACGTAGTACTCTCGCTTGGTGGTTAAGTGCTAACTAAACGCGATAGGTCTCGACCTGCTGTCATCTATGGGGTTCGCAGAATGTTCACTGCGGACACTTTTTCGCCGCGTACGTTTACCCCACATGACTCTAAGGTTATTTTAATCTTACTAATATAATTTTATTTACAAAAATGTTCAATTTTCAATATTATTTACCGCATTACTGTTACATTACTCTTTTGCCAAAGAGTGACTAGGCGATAATACTATAAGCATAGGCGGATTTAAGTCCTCCTTTTGTACCAAATACTTTTTTAAATGTAGTCAAGGAACAATAAATAAATAATAAAATATAACTAGATGATGCCTGTACATGGGAGATATTTAAGTAAAAAATATTATGAGAGATCTAATCAAGACTAATAGAAGCCAAAATATTAATTTTTTGAAATTTTGTCTGTCAGTCTGTACGTTTATTTCGGCATAATACAAAAAATAATATACGAAATTAGACGCAGGTTTTGCAGTTGTGTTTTTGAAGGTCTAAATTAAAAGCTGATGTATGTTTTGGTTTTTGTATAAGTGGTTTATTTATTTGATTTTCCTAATTCTGAAATTCACATATAGAAAGTAGCGAGCAAAAATCTAGTGTGCAATAAAATCGCACCATTCTACTATTATAATGATGAAATTTTGTGAATCTGTTAACCAATCATGATGATTAAACGTAGTTGAATAAAATTTCGGACCAAAGATCCTAGACGTCTTTACAAACTTTTACCTTCCATGTTGAAAGATTTTAATTATCACGGAATAGTTATTACTTATATTCCCAAAGATGGTTGACGTCAGGCAAGCGGCCGGTCGTAAAACTATAAGCCAAATCTTTTTGTAATATGGATCAAAACATTATGCCAACCTCATATAATAATTGGGATAAGGGTAGGAAGAGGATGAGTTATTGTTAAAATATTTGGTTGACAAACCTTTTCACTGGTTGATGGTTGATAATCAAAGATTCCCAAATGCAGAATTTGTTTCAAAACTGTAATTTATAATGTTCATAAATTGCTTACCATTGCAGTAATTGTGAAGATATGCAAAGCGTTATCCACAAAGTTGAGGGATCGGTTGAGGCCGATGGTCATGTTCATATAGAACAGATTCTCTTGTATGTGCGCGTCAATATAGAATATCTGGTCGTCATCACGGTTGCTGTCGATCCTGAACGTCATGGCGCTGGTACTGATTAAGCCGTCCGCATCCCATACTTCATACGTACAGTTTGTTAGACGACCAGGTTCTCCTAATTCCTGCATAAATATGGTTAACAATCAGACAGAAATCACAGATCACTATTTGTTTTTATCTTGACATACTTTTCAAGTATCCTTAATATATATAATAATTAATAATAATATAAGAGGGGTTGGGGGGGGGGGGGTGAACGGATAAGATAGTAGCCCCATTACGAACAATACACCCTGTCCACCATCATGTTCAATTCCAAGTGAATGTATCACGATGGACTAACTGACCTTTTTTTTTTAACATCTAGAAAATGCTTTATGCAGACTCATATACCTTGTGGGAGGTGAATGGGTACTGTGGGAATCCCTCAAAAACCAGACGATATACCCTCGAGGTGCCATATGTCGGAGACATGGGTTCGCTTTCACACTCACATCTCCGATTGCAAGTGGACTAACTGATCTGCCTTTTCATCCTCATTTATTATGCCTCACTGGTGCCCTGCGAGCGTATACTGTTAGCGCAGGCAAGGTTACCATACCATTATCATCCAATAAAAAAATATTTATACAGGCTCGTCGGTTTCGGATGCCTGACAGAATTCGGCTTTTCCTTCAAATATCATTAATAGCTACAGTTGCGATGTAACCACCCTGACTACTTGCCCAGTTAAACAAAGAAATATATCTATACTCTTTAAAAATGTCATATTATAATCTCTAGAGAAAACCTCGATAGGAAGTTTATTAAAGTAAAAGTAACTGCAGAAAAAAATCCCTGACACCGCACTGTCAGAAACCATTTCGTTTCTAGAGTGTGCGATGAATTTTCTGTAGACAGGAAGCAATAATAAGAGATAATAAAAGATGACTATGGGTAGTGTGGTCGTGGCCCTGTGGTCCCGTCATAGAATAGATCACCTCTTCCTTTCCCGTGGGTATCGTAAGAGGTGATTAAGTGAGGGCGAGGGATGGGTAGCAGCGTCGTTCTTAACCCTTTTGTGCATAATGGTGGAAGTTTACATTATAACATTGAATGCCCAAAAATTATATAAAAGAACAAGTTCACTTTAAGTCAATCGTGTCTGGATACCTTTTTAATGTCCATTGCAAAAAAAAAAACATAGTTGTCAAATTTATTTTTTTTTACTATTTTTTCTTTTATTTTGAACATGAACTATATCACCTTGATTTATTTCACCAATAAAAAAAATCATGAAAGGCAGGGTTAAAACGTCTCTAAAGCTTAACTGCGATTGCCAATCTGTTTGCCAAGCGTAGTAACTATTGGAACCCCCCCCCCCCCCCAGGGGGAAGTTTATGTTCAACAGTGGACAGTTAAAGGCTGATATGATGATGATGATGAATATAGTTGTACGTCCCGGTGATCGAATCCGTGACTATTTTTTTATGCAACTTAGAATGGCAAACAAGCTGACGTGCCACCTGATGGAAAGTGGTAACCGTCGCTTATAAACATGAACAGTCCATAGTGGACATAGCAGAGTGTACTATTTCGCCTATGATACCCCTATGCGTTGCCATTCCTGAGGACTCAGGTGTTATTCCTCTGTACACAGTAAATTCACTGCCATATCCCACCCTTCAAACCGAAACACAGCCATGCAAACATAACTGCACTCACGGTTGAAACACAAATGGAACAGAGGTGCCCAAGTAAACTTTTGTACAAAGATTCCCTCTAGTAAACTACTAACTCTAGTAAACTAAATCTAATAAACGACTATACATAAATGTCGCCAAAAATCCCTGTGATGTATATGATACTCCTCATATGTATGCTGTTCTTGAGGAAATGTTATAGCTTAGGTGTTATGCTTCCAAACCCTATAATTTCACTGCCACATCTTAAACAGCTACATGATCACAGATAAGGCAGCAGATACATCAACGGGTTGTATTACTCTACTTACCTCTACTTGGCAAGTGTCAAACAAGCGTATAATTGGATCATTGTCATCGATGTTCACAATACTCAGTAAGATACGAACGTTGTCTGTTTCTCCTGGTGCATTGATTTGGAATATATAGTTCTGCATACCTGGACTTTCATAGTCTTGTCTGTAAGTCATAAATTTGTTATCAACACTTATAGGTTTATATTTTTCTTTTAATACTTTATAAAAAAATAAAACAAATATATTCTCGTAATGGTTCCAATGTATATGTCGGAGACAATTGTTTCGTAGTTTAAAAGAGTTTAGAGAGCTTTATTACTTTTAATTAATGTAATGTTTTTAAACAAGAATATTTATACGTACCTCTGCGTAATAACTAGTTCCCAATCCCCGTTTCCATCTTTCTCGATTTTGGCTCCAAGCATAATGGACGATCCGAGATCAAAAGGAACTTGAATTACCGGCGCGGTATCTCCTAAAATACATGGTTGGATAACTCCCATAATATTACGTAGGGTATTCATGGAGATTCAATATGACTATATGTATAATAATAATTTTCAATTTTGTTTGTTCTAAAAGACAACAGACATCGATTTATGTTCCAGTTAGAAGAATAAGATATTGCAGTGACGTCACTGGATTATGGGTACACTGAGTACTGTAATGCAAAATCCGGATTTTGCTAAAATCCGTTTAACAGGGGACTATCTTGAAAAGAAATTCTGAATTTTTGGACTCAATTTCATAGATATCATAGAGCTTAGATATATATAGAGCTGAAACATAATAGAGATCATAGAGCTTTTCGTCAAAAATACACCATAAAAGACTAAAGGACATTTTATATATGTTTTTAAACGATGTATTATGTAAATTTAACCTTAAATTTGTAAATCGTTCGGCTCTAAAATTTCGGAAAACATTTTATTGTAGACCTCAGGCCAGCCGTATGTTTCTTTGTATTTTTTTTACAACTCACCATAGTAATTGAGTCTAGCTATAACGACGTCTCCTTCTATCTCCTCGTCCATATATATGATTTGCGTTCTCGATAGTGTAATAGGGGTCGGGAAATGTTCTACGCATACATCCTTGCGTTCTGGTTGTGCAGGTAGTATTTGTCGTTCGCTCCATGGTATGCCTATAATATATTACAGTAATAGTGATCATGATATACCTGAATAAATAATCAATAACTGCCAACTTGTATAAGGGAGACTAAAAAAGTCGTCTGCATGGGCCCCTCTGACCCAGTGGCGAATCGACGGGTATGCAGATGGGATGGCCCATCCCGGATTTCTGGTACTGTAGGCCTCCAAACTCTTCTATCTTTTTCATCCATATTCATATTCTATGTATGTTTACTTTAAGCCTAATTGAAATTAAAATAAACACTATATACATACAAATGTGGACTGGGTAAAAAGCTTGTAAAATTACATCAACTTCTTAAACTATGGGCATTATTCTATTTTGCACCTTGGGCCTCTGACGGGTTTAGTCCGCCATTGCTCTGACCTACTTGTATTTGTACAGCCAAACAACTGTGATTGTATGAATGTATTTCGTTTGAAGCGTGGAATATAGCAGTGAAATTATAGAGTAGCGAAGCATAGTGCCTTAGTTATCAAGAACGTCAACGCTCGAGAAGTATCGTGGGCATAACAATATATTTTGGGATGTTTGTGGTGCTATTCATATATAGGCGAGAGTTGCTACTTGTACATAAAAAAAATAATGCACTAAATACTTTTTCTATATTAATGTAATAGATGTGAACAATAAAATAAACTACCTACAGATATGAATTGTATCGACAGTGCCATTTGATTTTAGCTACTGAACTGTTTTGTCTTTTTCTTTTGTGGTACATCCCTAATTTGGAAGATAGTGACAAAACAGTGTAATAGTTAAAATAGATTTGTAAGTTTAATTTTTATGAATAAGAGGGTAAATATAGTATCGAAGTACCTACTATTTTAATTTAAATGTAAACTTAAATATTAACTCTTTCATGATATAACAAACCAGTAAAGTCTTGATCAGGTAGGTACGGTCTTTCAGGTCTTGGTATTGCTGTCATGAAGGAACAGCGATCTGAAATGAAAATTGTATGTGTATGTATATTGTATAACTATTTAAATGAACAATACATGAAAATATATACAAAACATAAAACTAAATTAGATATTTGTCCAAGATAATGTTGAAATTAGATTATGTTATAGAGTATTAATTCGTTTTAGAAAATACCCTTTCGTCCTTTTTGTCGAATAGGAGTTTTACAAATGTTTGCTGTATTCATGTCTACGTCGACATGTTTGTATGAAAATCTAAGTTTCCAAATTCATCAACTAGAGGTGCTGTTAAATTTTTAATATAAATTATGGATACATTGTGCATGTCATAGAATGACAATGTTGTCTATGGATTATATAATAAAATAAACATAAATAATCAAATTTCTGGTTTGGATTTCGATTATATAAACCCTGGGTAACAATATATATTGTATAATCTCCCTGGGTGATTATATAATATTTAGAACTTCAGAAACATTATTACATTCTTTTTGAAGAACCCCATGCTGTAGTCTTTAGGAAAAACCCTGGAAGAAAAGTCATTCCACAACCTGAGCGTTCGCGGGAGGAATTATGTTTCTACTATTACATCTGCGTCAATTTTAAACCGATTTTGATGGTTCTTTTTGATAAATATAGAGTTTATTTTTATTTTTTTATAACACAAGGGGCAAACGTGCATACGGCTCATCTGATGGTGAGTGACAGTGAGCCGCTCATAATACTACGTTTCATACTATTATACTTTTGTGACGATTAAAGTATATTTCGTGTGGGACAAAATCTTTAACTGCGAAATTAAAAAAAAATACTTACAGTCAGACTGATCATTTTCCGATTGAACATTTCCTATTGACAACAGGAACAGCGTAATTGCTGCGAGCCGAATGTGCACCTCCATCTTGCATGATCTGTAACAATTCAAACATATATTAAAAAAAAATAAGTGAATATTAGTTAGAGAACAATACAGGTATTAATACGAGACAGATTTAACAGATAAATAGCTATAAAGGCTAATGTAACTATAAATTAATTAATTAATGAATTATAAATAAGGAATGTATTTTTTAAATACACTATCGGGACTTAGCGCGACAAAAAAACATTTTTGCACATACATGCTTGCTTATATATGCTGTATGCATACATATCTGCTTCACGACCACGTGACGTGACCACGACGTGGTGTAATCCACGTTGAAACGTCGCCAATAAAGAAGCAGGTATGTAGGTACTATTTGCAAAAAAAAGTTTTTCATCCCTTTAATTCCCGATTATCATTCATCATCATCATTTCAGGCATTATACGTCCACTGCTGGGCATAAGTCTCCCCATAGACTGCCATATGGAACAGTCCTGAGCCACCTGCATCCACTGATTCCCTGTAACGTATTTCAAGTCGTCACTCCATCTAGTGGGGGTCGTCCTACACTGCGTTTACCCGTATGCGGTCGCCACTCAAGAACCTTTCTTCCCCACCAGTTGTCGGTTCTTCGAGCTATGTGACCAGCCCATTGCCACTTCAGCTTGCTTATCCTTCGGTCTATGTCGGTTATTTTGGTACTTTTGCGGATATCCTCGTTTCGGACTCTATCACGTAAAGAGATTTCGAGCATAGTTGTCTCCATAGCAAGCTGTGTTTCCCGATAGTGCATTTGAAATATGTATAATTATTATTTCAGCCGTTAACTGTCCACTGCTGGACATAAGCCTTCCCCATAAGGAGACTTTTGCCAGTAGTTTCCACACTTGGCAGGTGTGTTGACAACCGTAGATAGGCTATGTATGTGTAGCGTACTTCGTGGTGGTTGCTAGGTTTGGCGTGAATTTACTGGGTACAGAGGAATAACAACTGAGTCCTCAGGAATGGCAACGCATGGGGGATATCATGGGTGAAACAGTATAGTCTGCTATGTCCATGGTACTGCTCATGTCTATAGGCGACGGTTACCACTTTCCATCACGTGGGCCGTCAGCTTGTTTGTCATTCTAAGTTGCATAAAAAAAAAATAGGTAACTAGTAAAAATAACATCTTATAATATCGTATAAACAACGCGAAAGTTTAAAATTAAGTAACAAAAGATTCTGTAAAAAACATAAGTTTTCTAAAATTCAAATGACAGTAAAGAGAGTGTTAAATTGCCAAAATAAATAAAAAATATAATTTGCAATGAAAGAAAGGCAATAATTTGCTTGACGTCACTTTTTGCGCAGCATTTCAGCTAAACAGAGGCCAAAACTCCAGGCGCTTCGATAAGTATAAAATAATGAGGCAAGATTTTTTCGAATATTAAACATAGATATGCAAAGAAATACGAAATGCAAAGACATTGTGTAATCTAGTTCTTAGGCGAAATCTCAGATGGACTACTAAAATGTAATGATAATTAAATATTACTTTTATATGTGGTTCTGGCATATTATTTTTTTTTTCGGGGAAACCCTTATCACCTAGTGGTATAAAATATACTTTACGACCTATTCTCATACCTGCCAAGCCAAATGACATGAACAGTATCATGGACAAGGGGAGAAGGGATTGTTAGTAATGCGGATTATCAGTTCCATTGCTAATAATATACCCTAACAGGTCGACCTCGCCGTGGTCTCCCCTGGAAACCATCGTGCTGAATTCCAAGTGTATTCATCACGATGGGCTAACTGACCTGCCTTTTCATCCTCACCTATCATCTATCACTGGTGCCCCGCCAGCGTATACCGTTAGCGCAGGCGGGGTTACCATTCCATTATCATCCATTAAAAAAAAAAGTATCATGGACATAACAGTGTACTGTTTCGCCCATGATACCCCCCATACGTTCCTGAGAACTCAGGTGTTATTTCTCTGTACCCTGTAAATTCACGCCATATCACAACTGCTTTACGGTTCAAACACGAATGGTACAGAGATACCCAAGCAAACGACAACAAAGTACCATATAAAAGTACCTAAACACGTCAACGCTGGGAAACTAAATCCATGCATTTGTTAAATACTAGCTTTTACCCACGACTTCGTTTGACTGACCTGACTGACCGGCATAAAAAGTAGCCTATATTTTTCTCCATCCCATATAGCGAATTTCATAGTGATTGACTAAAGGTAACAAATGAACAAACTTACTTTCACATTTATAATATAAGTAAGGATGAAATTATTAGGTGTCAGTGATATGCTCTGGCTTTACACGGGCAGATAGAAAGATAAAGTAATATTTTATATTAGGTTTAATAAGTAAATTTTGATTCTTTAGGGTATATTGCTAGCAATATGATTCTCAGTCTCCATTACTAACAATCCCTTTCCCCCCTGAAAAGAAGGGTTAAAGTCGGTTGAGTAGTTTTTGAATTTATTCATTACAAACAAATACAAAAAAAAAAAAAAATATTTTTCTCTTTTTAATATTGTAACATTAATGTAGATAGGTATACATATTATTGATATTCGATACGCACAATGTAGCAGATAGTAGTATGAACAGAGATATTGTTTACGACTAATGAGCTAATGGTCATACTTATAAGTGATATGAATCATTAAGCCGTCATCATTGTTTAGGCGCTGACCACCACACAGGTGTTGTTTTTGTATAAATGTCTCTTTTTTTTTTAGTGGATGATAATGGAATGATAATTCCGTCTGCGCTAACGGTATACGCTGGTGGAGCATCAGTGATGGATGATAGGTGAGAATGAAAATGCAGGTCAGTTAGCTCATCGTGATGAATACACTTGGTATTCAGCACGATGGTTTCCAGGGGGAACCACGGGGAGGTCGACCTGGCAGGGTATATTGCTAGCAATGGTACTGGTAGTCCCCATTACTAACAATCCCTCCCTCCCTTGTATAAATGTCCTATCAATATAGTGTGAAAGTTTGGAAGGATGGATAGATGTAGGAACTATGCCAATATGTAAGCCCATCTGATGGTATGATGATAAACGGTTATTATAGCCTATGGACGCCCTTTTTGAAGGGCCACACGTATGCAGTAGTTTCTACGAAAATTATTGGCGCGAGTTTTATTTCACGACTTGAGTGTTCACGCGAGGAAACTCGTCTGAAACTGTGCGTGATCATTTTGGTTCTGGAATGCGAGCATGAATTCTCTGTCAATGAGGAGTAACGTCATGATATAAGGTGGTTGTGTGCATCCAACAATTCTGCAAAATACATTTCGTTATTTCGATTTTTGTTATACAAGCAAGATTGAATCCTAGAGATTTTAAAGGAATATGGACATGGAAGGATGAATACGTACAGATGGGAGCTCAAAGCGATGAGTAACGGATAATTTTCCTGATTCCCTAATATTATAATTCCATTATCCATAAATATTACTTACATTGAGTTATTGTCACTTGAAAATTTAAAACGATTTTAAAAGATTTTACCAGAGGGAGACTTTATACAAAAGTAGATTGCTTGGGTACCTCTGTTCCAATAGTGTTTCTACCGTGAAGCAGTCGTGTTTGTATGGCTGTGTTTCGGCTTGAAGGGTGGAATATGGCGTAAATTTACAGGGTACAGAGGAGTAACACCTGAGTCCTCAGGAATGGCAACGCATGGGGGGTATCATGGGCGAAACAGTATACTCTGTTATGTCCATGGTACTGCTCATGTCTATAGGTGACTGATACTAATTTCCATCAGGTGGGCCGTCAGCTTGTTTGCCATTCTAAGTTGTATAAAAAAAAGATATATCACCTTTACATATATAATTTATTTACGTACTCATGTTATTTCGGAATTACTCGATTACTCTCGGAACTCGATTTTTCAATACATTAATATAACTAATACGTTAATATAACTAATTCGAAATTTTATGTTAAATTATTTCAAATAGAAAATTCTAATGGATAAAATCATTTATCTATTATTATTATAAATGTACATATACATTTATATCAAAATTAATATAAAAATTAAATATTTTGTTAGCGTGGAACTTAAAAAAATTCCATGCATAAAGTGATAAACTTGAGTAAATTTTAGTAAGTAAATTTAGTAAGTACTTGGTGCAATAAAGTGTAAATAAATAAATAAATAAGTTACCTTTTAATTGTGATTATAAAGTTATTCACGTACACAAATTAATAAACAACACAAAACCACTATTTCACAATTTTTCAGGCTTCTTTTTCATTTATATTCGCACAGTACTGCGTTAATAGCGACAACCGGTTTAAAGTAATGGTATAATACACTGAATAATTATTTTTTTTTATGACTTCAACATCGATACAGATAAGATGACGATGATTAGATGACATAAAGTATATATATGTATAGTTGATTATTATTTTTATATTATTATTGTTGATAACATAGACAATATTATCATAGATGGTTATCAGTTTTTTTAAGGAGCGATAATGAAATGGTAACCCTGTCTGCGCTATCGGTACACGCTGGCGGGACACCAGTGAGGGATGATAGGTGACGATGAAAGCAGGACAGTTAGCCTATCGTGACGAATTCCACTAGAATTAACCACAATAGTTTCCAGGGGAACCGCGTGGAGGTCGACCTGATGGGGTGTATTGCTAGTAATGAGGAAATTAGACCCCGTTACTAATAATCCCTTTGCCCCCGATGGTTATCAGTTGTAAATAATGTTTTATAATAATTTTTAAACTTCATATTTATTTTAGTACGTATATGTCATCAAGTAATTTTTTTTTTATTATTATTACTATTTTTGATTCGTTTTAAAATATCAATCCTTGTCTTTGTGTGTTATGTAATTCTGTTTATAGGTATATATTTCATACAACTATTATAAAATGATAAATATAGCCACAATTTTTTTTTAAATGTACGCCTTTAAAAAAAATTAAAAACGATCTCAAGTGAAAAAGTAATCTAAGGCGCGCATTTAAAAAGTCAATAGTAATTCATATAGTAAATTTGTATATCTAGCATCTATATATAACAGTATGCGGTACTCCAAAAAGGGTGTATTAAGGTTTTATTCAGGTGTTACAGGCGTCCATAGGCTACAGTGAATGTTTGCTATTGACAGGCTGTATGCTTTTTTGTCACCTTTGTGAAAATATAACTATATAAAACTATAAATAGAAAACTCGATAACAGCAATTTAATGGACATATAATTACTTAACTTTATTATATTTATAAAATTTTTGGGTCTCAGGTACTATCCTTAATCTATGATAATAATAATATTGGCTGGTATTGTGGCGGGAAATCGGAACTTTTTAAAATATATTTAATAAAAAAACATATAGGTTTTTAGTTTTTTTTTTTTTTTCACTCTACACATTGAGCAAAACTTTTATTCTTTCTTTCTTTCATAGAATAAGAATGAAGAAAGATAAATATAATAAATATCTAATACGAGTACATGCTAATATAATATATATAAAAATATACTTACCAATATAGATATGTATATAATATACCTAAACGAATTGATAAAATGTCGGTCTCCTATAATCACGGATATTAATGCTTAAGACGATAACAAAAGATACGTATTAATATATATACATATTTAAATAGATAATGATCAACAGATAAAAAATCCTACTACCTACTACAAACAATGCCTTTATCCTTGGGAATAAATAAAAATCATAAATTATAATTTGCACTAAACTTAATCTTAAGAAATTCTTCTTTTATTCAACTTTTAATTGATATTTAAAATCAGAGTACTAATTAACTTATGTTATCCAACATCGGTTTCCACTTTTTAGGTCCTATTTTACAAATTTTATTGGACTAATAATATTAATTTACACAGAATTCTCTACCTTAACTAAAATTTTTCTTTTGCACCTAGTGTAGTAAAATCATTTTAGAATTTGGGACGACCAGTCATCAGTCTTTTCAATCGACCTCAAAGCTTTAGTTAGGTTGTATTTTTTTTATACAACTTAGAATGGCATACAAGCTGACGGCCCACCTGATGGAAAGTGGTAACCGTCACCTATAGACATAAGCAGTGCCATGGACATAACAGAGTATACTGTTTCGCTCATGATACACTCCATGCGTTACCATTCCTGAGGACTCAGGTGTTATTCCTCTGTACCCTGTAAATTCACTGCCTTATTCCACCCTTTAAACCGAAATACAGCCATGCAAATACAACTGCTTCACGGTAGAAACACGAATGGAACAGAGGTGCTCAAGCAAACGACTTTTGTACAGTCTTCCTCTAGTAAAATAGGTACTAAGATACCAAGTATTAACACATATTAGATAATTACTGAGATGTACATACAGTTTCGTGTATTTCTTTATTTAATAAAAAAATAACGCACACTAATTTAATGCTCATACAAATTATATGTATGATATGAAATAAATTAAAAATCAATTATAAAATCTAATCACGCTTAGGGAAAATCTTGCAATATAAATACTCTTAAATTGTTAACCGCTTTGTTATAAATCGATTGAAAGTTAGAAGCAAAGTGAGTTTGTTTATTTGTTATCTTTTGACGCATTAACGGCTCGACCGGTTATCATGAAATTTGTACACGTACTGTTTGAGATGAAATTGTTTTTTTTTTAAATTTTTTTTTTATACAAATAGAATGGCAAACAAGCTGACGGCCCACCTGATGGAAAGTGGTAACCGTCGCCTATAGACATGAGCAGTACCATGGACATAGCAGAGTATACTGTTTCAACCATGACCCCCCCCCTATGTGTGTAAAACTATTATATATGAGAATCATGATCATCATATTAGCCTTCATTTGTCCACTGCTGAACATAAGCCTCCCATAATTGTTTGGGGGGAAAGGGATTGTTAGTAATGGAGACTGAGAATCCCATTGCTAGCAATATACCCGACCAGGTCGACCTCCTCGCGGTTCCCCCTGGAAACTATCGTGGTTAATTCCTGATGAATTCATCATGATGGGCTAACTGGCCTGTTTTCATTCTCATCTATCACCTTCACTGGTGCTCCGCCAGCGTATCCCGTTAGCGCAGGCGGGGTTATCATACCATTTTCACTCATCAAAAAAATAAGCCTCCCCATGGGGGGTTTTGCCAGTAATTATCATACTGGCAGGCGGATTAGCAGCCACAGTTAGACTTTTGAGATGTTTTAATTATAATTCTTTCCATTCGAAATAAATAGGAAATATCCGATGTAAACCATTAGCATTGTGATTCTTAAATATCCTATTTTAAAAAAAGTCTAGAAAGCTAAAATTTGGTAAAGTTGAAGATGTACAGCACCTATTGATGGAATGTGATAGCAACCGAAGGGAAAGGGGAAACATTTTTAAAAACATTTAATATTAATAAATTTGATTTGGGAATTGTTCAGAGCATAATGCATGCTCCTACTACCAAAATTGCTTTGTGCTTAAGTGAATTAGTAAGTAGTATTGTTTAGTCATAATTATAATAGTAGATAACTTGTTTAGATTGTATGGGATTGATATGTTAAAAAACAAAAATCCCAAATTAAACGTAGATTAAAAAAAGTTTATTTAGTAATATAAGTTTAAAACGACACGTGTACAAAGTCACGGGTAACAGCTAGTATTACACAAATTGATAAATCGGCCACTTTCAATACCCATTACATAATAGTCAACCCACATTTTATAATATCTATTCCTACTTCATTATTTCTACATTATATTTCAATATATACTAATAATAAATAAACGTTTATCTGTTGTGAACATAGATGTAGCATACAATAGATAATTAATTATTATAATATATTATAAGAGCACCTAATCTTCCTAACAAGCACCAAAGATACGGTAGGTAGTCATTTTATTTATAATTTTATTAGGGGGTATTGACATAGTCCGTTTTGATTATTAATACGCGGTACTCCTGTCAACGCCGCGTGAGGTGTCTCAAGGTTTTGCAGTTCGAGCGAGGGACCGCGACGGCGCACAGATATTATCAA